>NC_082719.1:105137207-105292207 GCF_030144855.1 Hypanus sabinus | reverse complement strand
CTAGTGCAGATGTAGGTTCTTGAGGGATGCTGTGAGAGGACAGTGGGAACAGATAGGAAGAGAGTTCAATGTCAACAGGTTAGGTTGGAAGATTTGAGAATGTGCCAGCAGTTTAATGACCTGCTACAAATGATTGATGTTGGAGGATAAACCTTAAAGTTCTCTATATTGTAAAATGTCAGTCTTGACAAAGGCTCCTTGTCTATTGTGGATTCAAATCTCTTTCTATACCCTTGAGCAGAATGAGCTATGTTCTGAGCCATTGGGAAACGACAGAAACGTGTGCTGCTTCGAGACTGACCTCCAAGATACAGTGTGCTGATTTGCTCCAGTGTAAAACAGATTGATACTGAACACCTCGAAAAGAATCTGACCCAGCTGCACAACACCATCGGACAATGAATGCCAGAGAGAGAGGACAGACGAAGCCCAAAGGCACACACGCAGCCATTCAGGAACTGCCACTTCCCCCCGGCATCTGATGTTGAAATGGACACTACTTCACTACTTTTTAAAATTTCTGTTTTTGCACTACTTATTTTTACTTAACTATTTAATAGACATATATATATATATATACACGTACGTAATTCTTTTTTTCTCTATATTTATCATTGAACTGCTGCTGCTAAGTTAATGAATTACATGACATAAGCTGGTGATATTAAACCTGATTCTGATACTTTTTCATATTTTGGAACCACCTGTCATCGATGGTGGAATTCAATTTCAGTTTCAGAATTTTTGTCATTCAACCATAGGCACGTACACAGCTAAGTGAAGCATCGCTCGGCTGGGGCTGAGGTGCAAAGCACCGTACCCGTAGTCATACGCAGCACATACAGCTACAAAATGAATCACTGTCTCTGGCGTGCCAGCACTGCCTTTGGCTCTCTGAGGGAACGGCTGTTTGAAAATCAAGACCATGAGATCATGGGCTTTTTAAAAGATTTAAGATCTTGATTTTCAGGGCTGGAAAACTGTACAAAGCTTGCTCTTCTTACCTAAAAATTGATGTAGTTCTATTGGAAATTCACCAGACTAGACTCAGAGTGATAGCACAGAAGCAGGCTTCTCAGCCCATCTAGTTCATGCTGAAACCATTTAAACTGCCTACTCCCATTGACCTGCACCAGGACCACGGCCCTCCATATCCCTACTGACCATGTTCCTGTCCAAACTTCTCTTAAATGTTGAAATCGAGCTTGTATGCACCACTTGAGCTGGCAGCTTATTCCACACTCTCACAACCCTCTGAGTGACAAAGATACTCCTCATGTTCTCCTTAAACTTCTCACCTTTCACCCTGAAGTTATGACCTCTGGTTATAGTCCACCCACCACATTGGAAAAACCTGCTTGGATTTACCCTATCTATACCCCTCATAATTTTGTATACCTCTATCAAATCTCCTCTCAATCTTTTAAACTCTGAAGACTACAGTCCTAACCTATTCAATCTTTCCTTAAAACTCAGGTCCTCCAGACCCGGCAACATACTTGTGAATTTTCTCTGTACTCTTTCAACTTAGTTTACATCTTTTGTGTGTGTTGGTGACCAAACCTGCACACAATACTCCAAATTAGGCCTTACCAACATCTTATACAACTTCAACATAACATCCTATCTCCTGTACTCAGTACATTGATTTATGAAGGCCAATGTGCCAAAAGCTTTCTTTATGATTCTATCTACCGGTGACACTACTTTCAATGAATTCAAACTACTCTCAGAACACTTACAGGCTAATTCCTGAGAGCATTGTCCTATCAAAAGAGTTTGACAGTTAGGTCTGTAATCACTGAATCTCTTGCCTTCTCCCTGTATCCCTTCATGTCCTGACCAGTCAAAAATCTTTCAATCTTTGCCTTAAAGATACATAAATACTTGGCTTCCACAACTGCCTGTGGCAAAGAAATCCATAGATTCACAATCTCTGGGTAAACAAAATTCCTCTTCATCTCAATTCTAAAAGGATGCCCCTCTATTCTGAAGCCTTGACCTCTAGTCTTAGACTCTCCCATCATAGGAAACATCCTCTTCACAGCCACTCATCAAGATCTTTCACTATTCAATAGGTTTCAATGAGGTCACCCCTCATTCTTCTGAATTCTAGAGAATACAGGCCTGGAGCCATCAAACACTCTTCATTTGACAAGACATTGCAAGTGAGGCTTCACCGGTGCTTTATAAAGTCTCAACATTACATCCTTGATTTTATATTCTAGTCCTCTTGAAATGAATGCTAATATCGTGTTTGCCTTCCTCACCACCGACTCAATCTGCAAACTAACCTTCAGGGAATCCTGCACAAAGACTCCCAAGTCCCTTTGCAACTCATTATTTGTATTTTGTCTCCAGTTAGAAAACAGTGAACCCTTTCATTTCTTCTTCCAAAGTGCATGACCATACACTTTTTCACACTGTATTCCATCTGCCACTTCTTTGCCTACTCCCCTAATCTGTCTGTCCTTCTGCAGCCTCTCTACTTCCTCAAAAATACCTGCCCCTTTAACCATCTTCATATTGTCTGCAGATTTTGCAATGAAGCCATCAATTCCATCACTGAAATCATTGGCATATAACAGAAAAAGAACTGGCCCCAACACAGTCCCCTATGGACAAGCACTAGACACTGGCAGCCAACCAGAAAAGGCTCCCTTTATTCCCACTCTTTGCCTCCTGCCGATCAGATACTGTTTTATCCATGCTAGAATGCTTCCTGTAATACCATGGGATCGTAGCTTGTTAAGCACCTTGTCAAAGACCAACTGAAAATCCAACAAGTACACAACATGAACCGATTCTCCTTTGTCTATCCAACTTGCTATTTCTTCAAAGAATTCCAACAGATTTGTCAGGCAAGATTTTCCCTTGAGGAAATCATGCTGGCTACAACCTATTTTATCATGTACCTCCAAGTACCCTGAGACCTCATCCTTTTAATCAATTCCAACATCTTCCCAACCACAGAGGTCAGAATAATAGGCCTATAATTTCCTTTCTTCTGTCGCTCTACCTTCTTGAAGAGTGGAGTGACATTTGTAAATTTTTTGTCCAATGTAACGATGTCAGAATCTATCGATTCTTGAAAGATCATTACTGATGCCTCCACAATCTCTTCACCCACCTCTTTCAGGACCTTGGTGTGTCCACCATCTGTCCAGGTGTATCTACCTTCAGACCCTTCAGTTTCCCAAGATCTCTCTAGAAATCATAATTTCACACACTTCATGCTCCTGACACCTGGAACTTCCACCATACTGCTAGCGTTTTCCACAGCGAAGGCTGATACAAAAGACTTACTCAGTTCGTCCACCATTTGCTTGTTCCCCATCACTACCTCTCCAGCATTGTTTTCTAGTGGTCGATATCCAATCTTGGCTATAGAACATAGAATAGTACAGCACATTACAGGCCTTTTGGCCCACAATGTTGTGCTGACCCTCAAACCCCGTCTCCCATATAACCCCCCACCTTAAATTCCTCCATATACCTGTCTAGTAGTCTCTTAAACTTCACTAGAGTATCCGCCTCCACCACTGACTCAGGCAGTGCATTCCACACACCAACCACTCTCTGAGTGAGAAACCTTCCTCTAATATCCCCCTTGAACTTCCCTCCCCTTACCTTAAAGCCATGTCCTCTTGTACTGAGCAGTGGTGCCCTGGGGAAGAGGCGCTGGCTGTCCACTCTGTCTATTCCTCTTAATATCTTGTGCACCTCTATCATGTCTCCTCTCATCCTCCTTCTCTTCAAAGAGTAAAGCCCTAGTTCCCTTAATCTCTGATCATAGTGCATACTCAATAAACCAGGCAGCATCCTGGTAAATCTCCTCTGTACCCTTTCCAATGCTTCCACATCCTTCCTATACTGAGGTGACCAGAACTGGACACTGTACTCCAAGTGTGGCCTAACTAGAGTTTCATAGAGCTGCATCATTACATCGCATCTCTTAAACTCTATCCCTTGACTTATGAAAGCTAACACCCCATAAGCTTTCTTAACTACCCTATCTACCTGTGAGGCAACTTTCAGGGATCTGTGGACATGTACCCCCAGATCCCTCTGCTCCTCCACACTCCCAGATATCCTGTCATTTACTTTGTACTCTGCCTTGGAGTTTGTCCTTCCAAAGTGTAACACCTCACACTTCTCCGGGTTGAACTCCATCTGCCATTTCTCAGCCCACTTCTGCATCCTATCAATGTCTCTCTGCAATCCTCGACAATCCTCTACACTGTCTACAACACCACCAACCTTTGTGTCATCTGCAAACTTGCCAACCCACCCTTCTACCCCTACATCCAGGTCGTTAATAAAAATCACGAAAAGTAGAGGTCCCAGAACAGATCCTTGTGGGACACCACTAGTCACAATCCTCCAATCTGAATGTACTCCCTCCACCACAACCCTCTGCCTTCTGCAGGCAAGCCAATTCTGAATCCACCTGGCCAAACTTCCCTGGATCCCATGCCTTCTGACTTTCTGAATAAGCCTACTGTGTGGAACCTTGTCAAATGCCTTACTAAAATCCATGTAGATCACATCCACTGCACTACCCTCATCTATATGCCTGGTCACCTCCTCAAAGAACTCTATCAGGCTTGTTAGGCACGATCTGCCCTTCACAAAGCCATGCTGACTGTCCCTGATCAGACAATGATTCTCTAAATGCCCATAGATCCTATCTCTAAGAATCTTTTCCAACAGCTTTCCCACCACAGACGTAAGGCTCACTGGTCTGTAATTACCTGGACTATCCCTACTACCTTTTTTGAACAAGGGGACAACATTCGCCTCCCTCCAATCCTCCGGTACCACTCCCGTGGATAACGAGGACGTAAAGATCCTAGCCAGAGTTTCAGCAATCTCTTCCCTTGCCTCCTGGAGCAGCCTGGGGAATATTCCGTCAGGCCCCGGGGACTTATCCGTCCTAACGTATTTTTAACAACTCCAACACCTCCTCTCCCTTAATATCAACATGCTCCAGAACATCAACCTCACTCATATTGTCCTCACTGTCATCAAGTTCCCTCTCAGTGGTGAATACCGAAGAGAAGTATTCATTGAGGACCTTGCTCACTTCCACAGCCTCCAGGCACATCTTCCCACTTTTATCTCTAATCGGTCCGACCTTCACTCCTGTCATCCTTTTGGTCTTCACATAACTGAAGAATGCCTTGGGGTTTTTCTTTACCCTACTCGCCAAGGCCTTCTCATGCCCCCTTCTTGCTCTTCTCAGCCCCTTCTTAAGCTCCTTTCTTGCTACCCTACATTCCTCAATGGACCCATCTGATCCTTGCTTCCTGAACCTCATGTACGCTGCCTTCTTCCATCTGATTAGATTCTCCACTTCACTTGTCACCCATGGTTCCTTCACCCTACCATTCTTTATCTTCCTCACCGGGACAAATTTATCCCTAACATCCTGCAAGAGATCCTTAAACATCGTCCACATGTCCATAGTACATTTCCCTGCAAAAACATCATCCTGATTCACACCCGCAAGTTCTAGCCTTATAGCCTCATAAGTTGCCCTTCCCCAATTAAAAATTTTCCTGTCCTCTCTGATTCTATCTTTTTCCATGATAATGCTAAAGGCCAGGGAGTGGTGGTCACTGTCCCCCAGATGCTCACCCACTGACAGATCTGTGACCTGACCCGGTTCATTACCTAATACTAGATCTAGTATGGCATTCCCCCTAGTCGGCCTGTCAACGTACAACAACTATCTTTCATACTTCATGTATCTGAAGAAACCTCTGGTATCCGCTTTCATATTACTGGCTGGCTTACTCTTAAGTTCCATCTTTACCTCCTTAAATACTTCTTTGTTGTCTTTTTTTGCTGTTTCGGGCCAAAATCACATCCGTGTTCTTTTCCATAGATGCTGCCTGGCCTGCTGAGTTCCTGCAGCAGTTTGTATGTGTTACTCTGTCCATAGACACTGCCTGGCCTGCTGAGTTCCTCCAGCATTTTGTGTGTGTTACTCTGTCCATAGACACTGCCTGGCCTGCTGAGTTCCCAGCAGTTTGTATGTGTTACTCTGTCCATAGACACTGTCTGGCCTGCTGAGTTCCTGCAGCAGTTTGTATGTGTTACTCTGACCATAGACACTGCCTGGCCTGCTGAGTTCCTGCAGCAGTTTGTATGTGCTGCTCGGAAGATCACAGAGATAGGTTGTTTTTTTACCCTGTGAGTGGAGGGTGTGTGGAACGTGCTGCAGGGGTGGTGGTAGAGGCCGATACAACTGGGACATTTAAAAGACTTTTGGACAGGCATGGGATGATAGAAAAACAGAGGGGAGTGAGGGAAGGGTTAGATTGATCTTAGAATCGGGTAAATGGTCAGCAGAAAATGATGGGTTGAAGGGCCTGTACTGTGCTGTAATGTTCTATGTTCAATGTTCTGTCTTCGTCATCATTTGCAAGTTTATGCTTTCCACAACCACTCAATCTCCCAATCTCCATTGCTTTGCAGAGTCACCATGTCCTCATCGTAAAAAAGCTTTGCAGATATTTATATATCATCACCACACTTGGAAGCCTTGTATTTCACCCCCCCCCCCCCAATCCAATCCATCAGTATGTAAGTAAATGCATTTCACCCCCCCAATCCAATCCATCAGTATGTAAGTAAATGCATTTCACCCCCCCAATCCAATCCATCAGTATGCAAGTAAATGCATTTCACCCCCCCCAATCCAATCCATCAGTATGTAAGTAAATGGGATCTAAGAGCCCACCCATGGGGTACGAGTTTCATCCTTCCAGGACCAACCTATTTCAGTTCCTCAATGTGACAGCCAATGTTCAATCACGTCAATTTTGTCAACAAAATAGAGAGAGTACAGAGAAGATTTACTAGAATGTTAACTGGGTTTCAGCACCTAAGTTACAGAGAAAGGTTGAACAAGTTAGGTCTTTATTCATTGGAGCGTAGAAGATTGAGGGGAGACTTGATAGAGGTATTTAAAATTATGAGGGGGATAGATAGAGTTGACGTGGATAGGCTTTTCCCATTGAGAGTAGGGGAGATTCAAATGAGAGGACATGAGTTGAGAGTTGGGGGACAAAAGTTTAAGGGTAACACGAGGGTGTATTTCTTTACTCAGAGAATGGTAGCTGTGTGGAACGAGCTTCCAGTAGAAGTGGTAGAGGCAGGTTCAGTATTGTCATTTAAAGCTCAGTTGGATAGGTACATGGACAGGAATGGAATGGAGGGTTATGGGCTGAGTGTGGGCCAGTGAGACTAGGTGAGAGTAAGCGTTCAGCACGGACTAGAAGGGCCGAGATGGCCTGATTCCATGCTGTAATTGTTATATGGTTATATGGTCAACACAGATACAACCTCCTCTTCGCAAAGCTTGGGTAGAGGTGATCATGTCCTAGCAATTTTTCCATCTTCAGACCCATCAGTCTCTCTAACACCTTATTCCTGTTAGGCCCTCCCAGTCGCCACTCAGTTAACAGGGGTCCCCTGCCACTTGTTTCCAACTCCTCATCTTCAGTCTACATAACCCCAGTTCTTATCCACAGCTTTGTAGATACCCGTTGAACCACCCAACCTTTGATGCCCTGACTAATGAGGAATCGATCAACCTCCACTTTAAATATATCCATTGATTTGGCATCCACAGCCATCTGTAGCAAAGATTTCCACAACGTTTGCCATCCTCTAGCTCAGAAATTTCTCCTCATCTCTGTTCTAAAAGGATGTCTCTCTATTCTGAGGCTGTGCCTCTGGTCCTAGACTACTCCACTGCAGGAAACATCCTCTCCACATCCACTCTATCTGTGCCCTCTGGTCCTAGACTCCCCAACTATAGGAAACATCCTCTCCACATCCACTCTATCTGTGTCCTCTGGTCCTAGACTCCCCCACTGCAGGAAACATCCTCTCCACATCCACTCTATCTGTGCCCTCTGGTCCTAGACTCCCCCACTAAAGGAAACATCCTCTCCACATCCACTCTCTCTGTGTCCTCTGGTCCTAGACTCCCCCACTACAGGAAACATCCTCTCCACATCCACTCTATCTGTGTCCTCTGGTCCTAGACTCCCCCACTATAGGAAACATCCTCTCTACATCCACTCTATCTGTGCCCTCTGGTCCTAGACTCCCCCACTATAGGAAACATCCTCTCCACATCCAATCTGTCTGTGTCCTCTGGTCCTAGACTCCCCCACTATAGGAAACATCCTCTCCACATCCACTCTATCTGTGTCCTCTGGTCCTAGACTCCCCCACTATAGGAAACATCCTCTCCACATCCACTCTATCTGTGTCCTCTGGTCCTAGACTCCCCCACTATAGGAAACATCCTCTCTACATCCACTCTATCTGTGTCCTCTGGTCCTAGACTTCCCCACTATAGGAAACATCCTCTCCACATCCACTCTATCTGTGTCCTCTGGTCCTAGACTCCCCCACTATAGGAAACATCCTCTCCACATCCACTCTATCTGTGTCCTCTGGTCCTCAACTCCCCCACTATAGGAAACATCCTCTCCACATCCACTCTATCTGTGTCCTCTGATCCTGGACTCCCCCCACTATAGGAAACATCCTCTCCACATCCACTCTATCTGTGTCCTCTGGTCCTGGACTCCCCCACTATAGGAAACATCCTCTCCACATCCACTCTATCTGTGTCCTCTGGTCCTAGACTCCCCCATTATAGGAAACATCCTCTCCACATCCACTCTATCTGTGTCCTCTGGTCCTAGACTCCCCCACTATAGGAAACATCCTCTCCACATCCACTCTATCTGTGTCCTCTGGTCCTAGACTCCCCCACTATAGGAAACATCCTCTCTACATCCACTCTATCTGTGTCCTCTGGTCCTAGACTTCCCCACTATAGGAAACATCCTCTCCACATCCACTCTATCTGTGTCCTCTGGTCCTAGACTCCCCCACTATAGGAAACGTCCTCTCCACATCCACTCTATCTGTGTCCTCTGGTCCTAGACTCCCCCACTATAGGAAACATCCTCTCCACATCCACTCTATCTGTACCCTCTGGTCCTAGACTCCCCCACTATAGGAAACATCCTCTCCACATCCACTCTATCTGTGTCCTCCGGTTCTATACTCCCCCCCCACTATAGGAAACATCCTCTCCACATCCACTCTATCTAGGCCTTGCAATATTCAATAGGTTTCAGTGAGATTCTCCCCTCATTCTTCTAAACTCCAGTGAGTGCAGATCCAGAGCTAACAAATCCTCTTCATATGTTAACCCTTTCATTTCCAGAATAATTCTCATGGACCTCCTCTGGATCCTCTTCAATGGCAGCACATCTTTTCCAAAATCCACTCACAATACTTCATATGCAGTCTGACCAATGCCTTTTTAAGCCTCAGCATCACATCCTTGCTCTTAAATTCTATTCCTCTCAAAATAAAAGCGAACATTGTATTTGCCTCACAAACAAGAGAAAATCTGCAGGTGCTGGAAATCCGAGGCAGGACCTGTCCTACCAGAGGGTCTTGGCCTGAAACATCGACTGTACTCTTTTCCTAGATGTTGCCTGCCTGGCCTGCTGAGTTCCTCCAGCACAGTCTGTGTGCTGCTTGGTATTTGCCTTCCTCACCACAACTTACACCTCTGAATGTCTTCTTTCATCTTAAAGCACTGACTCAGGCAGAGGTGTGGTTCATGGCCACACCCTACCCTGATGTGTGAGCTCATGTGAATCCACTGATGGTAATGATAGTCTTCACTCAACTGGATTCAGTTCACACCCAAAGTTACTTCGACGCAAACTTTCCATCTGTGGATCAGATAATGACCTGGATTAGCATTTTGACAGATTTTATTCCTCTCCCTTACATTAAAGGGATTAAATCATCCTCGGCACCTGTATCATCTCCTTGGTGGCAATACCTCAATGATCATTTCTGAAGAGTACTCTCTCTGTAACTCATAATCTTCACAATCAATCAAGCACTTTACTTTTGAGAAACTGGAGAAAATCTGCAGGTGCTGAAAATCCAGAGCAACACACACAAAGTGCTGAAGAAACTCAGCAGGTCAGGCAGCGGCTATAGAAAAAAAGCAGTCAATGTTTCAGGCCGAAACTCTTCAGCAGGACTGGAAGTAAAAAGCTGAGGAGTAGATTTGAAAGGTGAGGGAGGGGAGAGAGAAACACAAGGTGATAGGTTAAACTTGGAGGGGGTGAAGTAAAAAGCTGGAAAGTTGATTGGTGAAAGAGACAGGTGGCCATGGAAGAAAGAAGAAAGGGGGAGGGGGTAGGAGCACCAGAGGGAGGCAATGGGTGGGCAAGGAGATAACATGAGAGGGGGAAAAGGTGATGGGGAATGGTGAAGGGGGGTGGGGGGGAGCATTACCGGAAGTTTGGGAAATTGATGTTCATGCCATCAGGTTGGAGGCTACCCAAACGGAATATAAGGTGTTGTTCCTCCAACCTGAGTGTGGCTTCATCCTGACAGTGGGGGAGGCCGTGGATGGACATATCGGAATGGGAATGGGAAGTGCAATTAAAATGGGTGGCTACTGGGAGATCCCGCTTCTTCTAGCGGATGGAGCGTAGGAGCTCGGTGAAATGGTCTCCTAATCTACATCGGGTCTTACCGATATACAGGAGGCCACACCGGGAGCATCAGATACAGTGGATCACCTCAAAAGACTCACAGGTGAAGTGTCGCCTCACCTGGAAGGACTGTTTGGGGCCCTGAATGAGGGTGAGGGAAGAGGTGCAGGGGCAGATGTAGCACTTGTTGCACTTGCAAGTGTAAGTGCCAGGAGGGAGATCCATGGGGAGGGACGAATGGACAAGGGAGCCACATAGAGAGTGATCCCTGTGGAAAGCAGAAAATGGGGGAGGGGGTTAGGAAGGAAAGATGTGTTTGGTGGTGGGATCCAGTTGGAGGTGCGGTGTGGTTTCTTTCAACCATCAGCCAATTTGTGCAAAGCAAGTTCCGACAAACAAACAAGCTAATGTTCAGATATTAGACCATATGACATCGGAACAGAATTTGGCTCTTCAGCCCTTTGTCTGCTCCACCATTCCATCATGGCTGATTCATTATCCCTCTCAACCCCATTCTCCTGCCTTCCCCCCATAACCATGACTAATCAAGAACCTACCACTTAAACATACCCAATGACTTGGCACCCACAGCCGGCTGCGGCAATGAATTTCACAGATTCACCACCACATGTAGAATGGATTTACTCCTCCAATGTGTTGGTGAAAGCGTTCTGTTCTCATTTGCAGCTAAGATGATCACAAAAGAAATTAGAAAAGAAGGATAAATGCTGAAGCAGTAGCAAAGTAGCAGAGAAAATGGAAAAACACAAGAAAACTGAAGAACTTAATGTTCATGTTCAACCTTCGTTTCAACCTGCATTAAGTTGCTGGGACACAGTTGGAGTTTATTTAACGCCTGCACCTTCTTCTCCTCTAATTGCATGGCTGCCTTCTCACCCAGCTGGAATGAAGAGAAGGTCCTATTATCACAGCTATCGCATTCTGCTCAGCACGCCGAAAGGCAATGCATGTCTGCTGGCAAAGCATCGCTTCACCCTGACTTGGTAGGGTCTTGCATTGCCCACCCGCACACACTTTCATCTATCTTTTCCTCAGTTACAGTGACAATGGCACTGATCAAAAGAGGCAGAAGAAAAGGATTACCAAGTCTTTGCACATTTACAGGAATAAATAGAAGAACGTTATTTTAAACTTCCATAGAACTGGATGCTTCCTGTGTTACTTAGACCAAGGAAATAGCATCTGCAAAAAACATAAAACCATGGTCAAAGAGGGATTGTCAACCTCACCAGAATCAGAATCAGGTTTATTATCAGGAAATTTATTATTTTACACCAAGAGTACAGCACAGTTTTAATTTATATTAAAATTAACAAAAATTAGGATAAGAATATATATGTGTAACATCTAGGCAATGAACACCAGACTCAAAAACAGTTACTTTCCCCAAGAAGTAAGTCTGATCAACACCTCCACCCACTGACCCATCCCTCCAACCTCCAACCACCACTACTTAACACTTCCTGTCAGTCACCTTATGTACAGACACTCCTGTGCCTAGTGTCACTTTATGGACATACAATCTATGTACATAAGTTATCTTATGTATTTATATTTATTGTGTTTTACTGTGTTCTTTTTATCCTGCATTGGATCCCGAGTAACAATTATTTTGTTTTCCTTGACAATTGTGTACTGGAAATGATATTAAACAATCCTGAATTTTGAGTAAGACCATACGACCATAAGATATAGGAACAGAATTAGGCCTTTTGGCCCATCAAGTCTGCTCTGCTATTTCATTATGGCTGATCCATTTCTCTCTCAGACCCAATCTCTTGCCTTCTCCCAATTACCTTTCATGCCCTGACTAATTGAGAATTTAGCAACCTCTCATATTCACCACCATTTGGCTAAAGAAATTCTTCCTCATCTCCGTTTTAAATGGAAGTCCTTCTATTTTGAAGCTGTGCCCTCGGTTCTTAGACTCCCCAACAATAGGAAATACCCTCTCCAGATCCACACTGCGAGACTTTTCAACTTTCAATAGGCTTCAATGAGATTCTTCCTTATTCTTTTGAATTCCAGTGAGTACAGGTCTAGAGCTATCAAACACTCATCATATGATAAGCCATTCAATTTGGGAATCATTTTCTTGAATGTCCTTTGAATCCTCTCCAAAGTCAGCATATCCTTTCTTAAATAAGGGCCCTAAATCTGCTCACAATACTCCATGAGGTCACACCAGTGCCTGATAAAGCCTCAACATTACATCCTTGCTTTTATATTCTCATCCTCTCAAAATGAATGCTAACATTGCATTTGCCTTCCTCATCATTAAATTCAACCTGCAATTGCAGTTTCAACATGGATAGAAAACTGGTTGGCAGATAGAAAGCAAAGGGTAGCAGTGAATGGGTGTTTCTCGGACTGGCTGGAGGTGACTAGTGGGGTACCACAGGGCTCTGTATTGGGACCGCAGCTCTTTACGATTTATGTCAATGATTTAGATGAGGGCATTGAAAACTATATCAGCAAGTTTGCTGACGATACTAAACTGGGTGGCAGTGTGACATGCGAAGAGGACGTTTGGAGAATACAGGGAGACTTGGATAGGCTGGGTGAGTGGGCAGATACTTGGCAGATGTCATTCAATGTGAATAAATGTGAGGTTATCCACTTTGGAAGCAGGAACAAGAGGGCAGAGTATTGTCTGAACGGTGTCGAGTTAGGTAAGGGAGAAATGCAAAGAGACCTAGGAGTCCTAGTTCACCAGTCAATGAAGGTGAATGAGCAAGTGCAACAGGCAGTGAAGAGGGCAAATGGAATGTTGGCCTTTGTTACAAGGGGAATTGAATACAAGAGCAAGGATGTCCTTTTGCATTTGTACAGGGCCCTGGTGAGACCACACCTGGAATATTGTGTACAGTTTTGGTCTCCAGGTTTAAGGAAGGACATTCTGGCAATTGAGGAAGTGCAGCGTAGATTCACTAGGTTGATTCCTGGGATGGCAGGGCTGTCTTACGCAGAGAGATTGGAGAGATTGGGCTTGTACACGCTGGAATTGAGGAGATTGAGAGGGGATCTGATTGAAACGTTTAAGATAATTAAAGGATTTGATAGTATTGAGGCAGGAAATATGTTCCAGATGTTGGGAGAGTCCAGTACCAGAGGGCATGGATTGAGAATAAGAGGTCAGTTATTTAAAACAGAGTTGAGGAAGAGCTTCTTCTCCCAGAGAGTTGTGCAGGTGTGGAATGCACTACCTCGGAAGACGGTGGAGGCCAATTCTCTGGATGCTTTCAAGAAGGAGCTGGATAGATATCTGATGGATAGGGGAATCAAGGGATATGGGGACAAGGCAGGGACTGGGTATTGATAGTGAATGATCAGCCATGATCTCAGAATGGTGGTGCAGACTCGAGGGGCCGAATGGTCTACTTCTGCACCTATTGTCTATTGTCTATTGTCTAATTTGACCAAAAGGAAAACCCACAAAACACTTTCATTTCTTCTACCAAACAGCATGCCCATACACTTTCTGACACTGTATTCCATCTGCCACTTCTTTGCCCATTCTCCTTCCATAGCCTCTCAGCTTCCTCAACACTAACTACGCATCCGCCTATCTTCATATCGTTCATAAACTTGGCCTCAAAGCCATCAATTCCATCATTAGAGTTGTTGACATACAACGTAAAAAGAATTGGTCCCAACACGGAACCCTGTGAACACTACTGGTCACCGGCATCCAACCAGAAAAGGCTCCTTTTATTCCCACTCTTTACCTCCTGCCAATCAGCCAATGCTCTATCCATACTAGGATCTTTCCTGTAATACCATGGGCTCTTAACTTTCGAAGCAGCCTCATGTGTGGCACCTTGTCAAAGGCCTTCTGAAAATCCATCATCCACAGTTTCTCCTGTCTATCCTGCTTGTTTGTTCTACAAAAAATTCCAACAGATTTGTCAGGTAAGATTTTCCCTTGAGGAAACCATGCTGACTATGGCCTATTTTATCATCTGCTTCCTAGTACCCTGAGACCACATCCTTAACAATCGATTCCAGCATCTTTCCAACCACTGAGGTCAGAATAATTGGCCTATAATTTCCTTTCTTCTGCCGCTCTGCCTTCTTGAAGAGTGGAGTGACATTTGTAATTTTTCTGTCCAATGGAACAATGTCAGAATCTATTGATTCTTGAAAGATCATTACTGATGCCTCCACAGTCTGTTCATCCACCTCTTTCAGAACCCTGGGGTGTACAACCATCTGGTCCAAGTGACTTATCTCACTTCAGACCTTTCTGTTTCCCAACCACTTTCTCCCTAGCAATGGCAACATCACACACTTCTCCTGAGTGACATTCTCGAACTTCGGGCATGCTGCTAGTCTTCTACAGTGAATACTAATGTAAATTGCTTATTCAGTTCATCCACTATTTCCTTGTACCCA
The DNA here is from genome assembly GCF_030144855.1 of Hypanus sabinus. Classification (NCBI taxonomy): domain Eukaryota; kingdom Metazoa; phylum Chordata; class Chondrichthyes; order Myliobatiformes; family Dasyatidae; genus Hypanus; species Hypanus sabinus. Next base: position 105,277,229 of record NC_082719.1, on the reverse strand, counting down.
TTACCATCTCTCCTGCATCACTTTCTAGTGGCCCGATATCTACTCTTGACTCTCTTTTACATTTTATTATCTGTAGAAACTTTTGACATCCTGTTTAATATTATTGGCTAGCTTATCTTCGTATTCCATCTTTTTCTTCTACATTACAATTTTAGTTGCCTTCTGTTGGTTTTTGAAAGCTTCCCAGTTCTTTAACTTCCCACTAATTTATGCTCTATCATATGCCCTCTGCTTGGCTTTAATGTTGGTCTGACTTCTCTTGTCAGCCACGGTTGTGTCATCCTGCCTTTAGAATACTTCTTCCTCTTTGGGATGTATATATCCTGAATTGCTCCCATAAGTTCCAGCCATTGCTACTCTACTGACATCCCTGCTTGTATTCCCTTCCAATCAATCTTAGCCAGCTCCTCTCTGATGCCTCAGTAAGTGCCTTTATTCCACTGTAATACTGATACGTCTGACTTTACCTTTTCCTTCACAAATTGCAGGGTGAATTCGATCATATTATAGAAACCTAGAGCCATAGAAAACCTACAGCACATTACAGGCCCTTCGGCCCACAAAGATGTGCTGAACATGTACTTACTTAAGAAGTTACCTTGGGTTACCCATAGCTCTCTATTTTTCTAATCTCCATGTTCCTATCCAGGAGTCTCTTAAAAGACCTGATTGTACTTGTCTCCACCACTGTCACCAGCAGCCCATTCCACTCACTCACCACTCTCTGCATAAAAAACTTACCCCTGACATCTCCTTTGTACCTACTTCCAAGCACATTAAAACTCTGCCCTCTCATGTTAGCTATTTCAGCCCTAAAAAAGCCTCTGACTATCCACACGATCAATGCCTCTCATCATCTTATATATCTCTATTAGGTCACCTCTCATCTTCCATCAGTCCAAGGAAAATAGGCCGAGTTCACTCAACCTATCCTCATAAGGCATGCTCCCCAATCCAGGCAATATCCTCGTAAATCTCCTCTGCACTCTTTCTATGGTTTTCATATCCTTCCTGAAGTGAGGCGACCAGAACTGAGCACAGTACTCCAAGTGGGGTTTGACCAGGGTCCTATATAGCTGCAACATTACCTCTCGGCTCTTAAACTCTTAAACTGGTTGATGAAGACCATTACACCTTATGCCTTCTTAACCACACAGTCAACCTGCGCATGGCCTAGAGTCTCACCATTAATACTATATTCTGCCATCATACTTGACCTACCAAAATGAACCACCTCAAACTTACCTGGGTTGAACTCCATCTGCCACTTCTCAGCCCAGTTTTGCTATCAATGACCTGCTGTAACCTCCAACAGCCCTCCACACTATCCACAACACACCCAACCTTTATGTCATCAACATATTTACTAACCCATCCCTCCACTTCCACATCCAGGTCATTTAGAAATCACTTTTCCCTGGGGTTCCTTTACCTAAAGCTCTCTGATCAATTTTCGTTCATTGCACAACTCCCAATCCAGAATAGCTGATCTCCCAATGGGCTGGACCATGATCTGCTCTTACAAACCATCTCATAAGCATTCTACAAATTTCCCTCTTTGGATCCAGTACCACCCTGATTTTCCTGTCCACCTGTTATTGAAATCCACCATGAATTTAAGAAAAAAAAAGTAGTTAAAAAGAGCAAAATAGTGAGGTAGTGTTATGGTTATTAATCCTTCATAGAAAACATAGAAAACCTACAGCACAATACAGGCCCTTCGGCCCACAAAGCTGTGCCAAACATGTCCCTACCTTAGAAATTACCTAGCCTACCCATTGCCCTCTATTTTTCTAAGCTCCAATACCTATCCAGAAGTCTCTTAAAAGACGCTATCATTTCCGCCTCTACCACCACCACCGGCAACCCATTCCACACACTCACCACTCTCTGAGTAAAAAACTTTCCCCTGACATCTCCTCTGTCCCTACTTCCAAACACCTTAAGACTGTGCTCTTTCGTGTTAGCCATTCCATCCCTGGCAAAAAGCCTCTGCCTATCCATAGGATCAATGCCTCTCATCATCTTATACACCTCTATCAGGTCACCTCTCATCCTCCGTCGCTCCAAGGAGAAAAGGCCAAGTTCACTCAACCTATTCTCATAAGGCATGCTCCCCAATCCAGGCAACATCCTTGTAAATCACCTCTGCACCCTTTCTACGATTTCCACATCTTTCCTATACTGAGGCGACCAGAACAGAGCACAGTACACCAAGTGGGGTCTGACTAGGGTCCTATATAGCTGCAACATTACCTCTCACCTCCTAAATTTAATCCCACGATTGATGAAGGCCAATACACCGTATGCTTTCTTAGTCACAGAGTCAACCTGCGCAGCTGCTTTGAGTGTCCTATAGATTCAGACCCCCAAGATCCCTGGGTTGAACTCTATCTGCCACTTTTCTGCTAAGTTTTCCATCCTATCGATGTCCCGCTGTAACCTCAGACAGCCTTCCACATTATTCACAACACCCCCAATCTTTGTGTCATCAGCAAATTTACTATCCCATCCCTCCACTTCTTCATCCAGGTCATTTATAAAAGTCACAAAGAGCACAGGTCCCAGAACAGATCCCTGAGGCACTCCACTGGTCACTGGCCTCCATGCAGAATATGACCCGTCTACAACCACTCTTTGCCTTCTGTTGGCAAACCAGTTCTGGATCCACAAAGCAATGTCCCCTTGGATCCCATGCCTCCTTACTTTCTCAATAAACCTTGCATGGGGTACCTTGTCAAATGCCTTGATAAAATCCATATATACTACATCTACTGCTCTACTTCATCAATGTCTTCAGTCACATCCTCAACAAAATTCAATCAGGCTCGTAAGGCACAACCTGCCTTTCATAAAGCCAAGCTGACTATTCCTAATCATATTATGTCTCACCAAATGTTCATAAACCCTGCCTCACAGGATCTTCTCCATGAACTTATCAACCATTGAAGTAAGACTCACTGGTCTATAATTTCCTCGGCTCTCTCTACTCCCTTTCTTGAATAATGGAACAACATCCACAACACTCCAATCCTCCGGAACCTCTCCTGTCCCCATTAATGATGCAAAGATCATTGCCAGAGGCTCAGCAATCTCCTCCCTCGCCTCCCACCATAGACTGGGGTAATTCTCATCCAGTCCCAATGACTTATCCAATGTGATGCTTTCCAAAAGCTCAATTTGCCGATTTGTTACAAAACCTCCTCACTGATTGCAGATCCGTACTTGCTGAAGGCAAAACAAAGCAACAACATGGAATACATCCAACCCTATGAACTCAAACTGCATTGGCCGTGAAGCACAAAAAATAAGATAAGTTTTGATAACACACATCTCTCGGTTTATATGTCAACAAATCACTTAAAATGCACCCAGTATGCCAGAAACATACTCAAAAGAATCACTGTAGATGAACATTGAGGGCTAACAAAATCAAGCACATTATTAACTTGATCATCTTTAATTTGGACTGTAATAGCTCAGTAATTTCTTTAATTCTCTGAGTCATGTTAACAGCACCTACTTCCTCAGGAGGCTAAAGCCTGTCACCTTTGAGCCTCATTAATTGTTATCTATGCACCGTAGAAAGCATCCTGACAGGATGCAGAACGGATTGGGACTGCTCTGCACATGACCACAAGAAACCGCAGCGTGGTGGACAGTTTAGCTCAGCACAGCACAGGAACCAGCCTCCCCTCCATGACTCTGCACTTCTCAGTTCCTCACTAAAGCAGCCAGCACAATCAAAGACTCAACCCCACCTACCCCAGACATTCTCCCCTCTCCCCTCGGGCAGAAGATACAAATAGCACAAACTAACTAGGCTCAAGAACCGACGGAGTACCTGGTAAGGCTCAGAAAACCTGTGCCAACTAACTGGCAGGAGAATTCAAGGACATTTTCAACCTCTCACTGCTACGGGCAGAAGTTCCCACTTGCTTCAAAAAGGCAAGAATTATATCAGTGCCTAAGAAGAATAATGGGAGCTGCCTTAATGACTATCACCCGGTAGCACTCACATCGACAGTGATGAAATGCTTTGAGAGGTTGGTCATGATTAGACTGAACTCCTGCCTCAGCAAGGACCTGGACCCATTACAATTTGTCCATCGCCACAATAGGTCAACGGCAGACACAATCTCAGTGGCTCTTCACACGGCTTTAGACCACCTGGACACCACAAACACCTACATCAGGATTCTGTTCATCGACTATAGCTCAGCATTTAACATCATCATTCCCACAGTCTTGATCAATAAACTACAGAACCTGGGCCTCTGTGCCTCTCTCTGCAATTCGATCCTCAACTTCCTAATCGGAAGACCACAGTCAGTGCGGATTGATGATAACATATCCTCCTCGCTGATGATCAACACTGACACACTTCAGGAGTGTGTGCTTAGCCCACTGCTCTATTCTCTATATACACATGACAGTGTGGCTAGGCATAGCTCAGATACCATCTATAAATTTGCTGACGATACAACTATTGTTGGTAGAATCTCAGGTAGTGATGAGAGGGCGTACAGGAGTGAGATATGCCAACTAGTGGAATGGTGCCGCAGCAACAACCTGACACTCAATATCAGTAAGACGAAATAGCTGATTTTCGGCTTTGGGAAGCGTGAGACGAAGGAACACATACCAATCCTCATAGAGGGATCAGAGGTGGAGAGAGTGAGCAGCTTCAAGTTCCTGGGTGTTAAGATCTCTGAGGATCTAACCTAGTCCCAACATGTTGATGCAGTCATAAAGAAGGCAAGACAGTGGCTATACTTTATTTGGAGTTTGAAGTGATTTGGCATATCAACAAATACACTCAAAAACTTTTATAGTTGTACCGTGGAGAGTATTCTGACAGATTGCATCACTGTCTGGTATGGAGGGGCTACTGCACAAGACTGAAAGAAGCTGCAGAGGGTTGTAAATCTAGTCAGCTCCATCTTGGGCACTAGCCTACAAAGTACCCAGGACAGCTTCAGGGAGCAGTGTCTCAGAAAGGCAGCATCCATAATTAAGGACCCCCAACACCCAGGGCATGTCCTTTTCTCACTGTTACCACCAGGTAGGAGGTACAGAAGCCTGAAGGCACACACTCAGCGATTCAGGAACAGCTTCTTCCCCTCCGCCATCTGATTCCTAAATGGACATTGAAGCTATGGACACTACCACACTTTTTAAATATACAGTATATCTGTTTTTGCACATTTTTTAATAATCTATTCAATATATGTAATTGACTCACTTGTTTATTTATTATAATGTTTTATTTTATTTATTATTATTTTTTTCTCTCTGCTAGATTATGTATTGCATTGAACTGCTGCTGCTAAGTTAACAAATTTCACGACACATGCCGGTGATAATAAACCTGATTCTGATTCTGAGCTTCTATCCCACTGTTATAAGACTCTTAAAATGTTTCCCTGGTATGATTAAATGGATGCTTGACCCAAAAAATCTACCTCATTATGATCTTGTAACTTTCCAGTCCTAAAGAAGCATTTTGGCCCAAAATATGGACTGTATATTCCTCTCCATAGATGTTGCCATATCTGCTGAGTTCCTCCATCATTTTGTGTGTGTTGCCTGGATTTCTAGCATCTGCAGAATCTCTTGCATTTAATGTACAGTATATTGGTTACATTTTATTGTGCATTCAGTTAATATTTTATCTCAGTGCTCTGTATAATGTTTTCATCTGTATGAACAGTATGTGAGACAAGCTTTTCACTGTATTTCGATACATGTGACCATAATAAACCAATTCTGTTGAGGGTGGAGTCAAATTGACTTACAGCCTGATTGCTCTGTTGTGGGAGACTATAAGACCATATGACCAAAAGACAGGGGAGCTGAATTAGGTCACTTGGCTCATTGAGTCTGCTCTGCTATTCAATCATGGTTGATCCTTTTTTTCTCCTCCTCAACCCCATTTCCCGGCCTTCTCTCCATAACCTTTGATGCCATGTCCAATCAAGAACCTATCAATCTCTGCCTTAAATTCACCCAACGACCTGGCCTCCACAGCTGAAAGTGGCAACAAATTCCACAAATCCACAATGAGATTCTCGCTCATCCTTCTGAATTCCATTGAGTACAGACCCAGAGCCATCAAACGTTCCTCATATGATAACCCTTTCATTCCCAGAATCATCCTTGAGAACCTCCTCTGGGCCCTCTCCAATGTCAATGCATCTCTTCTATGATGAGGAGCCCAAAACTGTTCACAATACTCAAAGTAAAGCCTCACCTGTGCCTTATAAAGCCTCAGCATCACATCCCTGCTCTTGTATTCTAGACCTCTTGAAATGAATGCTAACATGGCATTTGCCTTCCTCACCACCGACTCAACCTGCAAGTTAACCTTCAGGGTGTTCTGCACAAGGACTTCAAAGTCCCTCTGCATCTCAGATTCCTGGATTTTCTCCTCGTTTAGAAAATAGCCTGCACATTTATTTCTACTACCAAAGTGCATGACCATACATTTTCCAACATATTTCATTTGCCACTTTTTTTGCCCATTCTCCTAATCTCCTGTCCTTCTGCATCCTATTTGTTTCCTTAACACTACCTGCCCCTCCACCAATCTTCGTATCATCTACAAACTTGGCAACAAAGCCTTCTATTGCATCATCTAAATCATTGATATACAGCATGAAAGGAAGTCGTTACAACACTGATCCCTGCAGAACACCACTAGTCACTGGCAGCTAACCAGTCAAGGATTCTTTTATTCCCACTCGCTGAATCCTTTCAATCAGCCAATGCTCTAAAAATCTTAGTAATTTTTCTGTAATACCATGGGCTCTTAACTTGATAAGCAGCCTCATGTGTGGCACCTTGTCAAAGACCTTCTGAAAGTCCAAATTTACAACATCCACTGAATCCCCTTTATCTATCCTACTTGTAATCTCCTCAAAGAATTCCAACAGGTTCGTCAGCCAGGATTTTCCCTGAAGGAAACCATGCTCACTTTGTACTATCTTGTCCCGTGTCACCAAGTACTCCATCACTTCATCATTAATAATTGACTCTAACATCTTCCCAACCACTGAGGTCAGACTAACTGCTCTATAATTTCCTTTCTGCTGCCTTCCTCCTTTCTTAAAGAGTGGAGTGACACTTGCAATTTTCCAGTCCTCTGGCACCATTCCTGAGTCCAATAATTTTTGAAAGATCATTACTAATGCCACCACAATCTCTACTAATTACCTCTTTCAGAACCCTAGGGTGCAGTTCATCTGGTCCGGGTGACTTCTGTTCTTTTAGATCTTTCAGCTTTTTGAGCACCTTCTCCCTTGTAATAGTAACTGCACCCACTTCTCTTCCCTCACACACTACAACATCTGGCACATAGCTGATGTCTTCCTCAGTGAACACTGATGCAAATTACTCATTTAGTTGTTTTCCCAGAAACACACACCATTGTTGCTCTGCTGACATCCCTGCCAGCAGCTTCTTCCAATTTACTTTGGCAACTCCTCTCTCATATCACTGTAATTTCCTTTACTCCACTGAAATACTGCTACATCAGACTTTACTTTCTCCCTGTCAAATTTCAAGTTGAACTCAATCACATTGTGATCACTGGGTCCTAAGGGTTCTTTTACCTCTAAAAACTGTAGTGTGTGAAGATCCCAGGAGATCAGTAGTTTCAAACCACCTCATCTGGCTTCAGCAATCATTCCTTGGTCAAATTCACTTCGATCACATTTCTTCTCTGTTCTGATGTCTGGTCTGAACAACAACTGAACCTCTTGACCATGTCTGCATGCTCTTATGCACTGAGTTGCTGCCACTCCTTGAAGATGTCCTGGATACTATGGTGGTTAGTACCCATGATGGAGCTGACTAATTTTACAACTTTCTGCAGCTTACTTTGGTCCTGTGCAGTATTACCCCCCCACCCCCCCATACTAGACAGTGATACAGCCAGTCAGAATGCTCTCCACAGTACATCTGTTGAAATTTGCGAGTGTTTTAGGTGACAAACCAAATCTTCTCAAACTCCTAATGAAATATAGCCACCATCTTGCCTTCTCTCTATTGATATGTTGTGTCCAGGTTAGGTTTTCAAGGATATTGACACTTAGGAACGTGAGATTGCTCACTCTCTCCACTTCTGATCCCTCTATCAGGACTGGTGGGTGTTTCCTCATTTCACCCTTTCTGAAGTCCACAATCGGTCCTTTGGACCTAGTGACGCTGTGCAAGGCTGTTGCTGTGAAACCACTCCACGAGCTGGTATGTTTTGTATCTGCCACATCCTCTATTCACCATCTGAGATTCTGCCAACAGTGGTTGTATTGTCAGCAAATTTATGGATGGCATTTAAGCTGTCCCTAGCCACGCAGTCAAGAAAATTAACAACTCTTGTTACTAATTTCAATTCTTTATCACGCTTGGTACCAAATTGTTTCTAAAAGTAATACAACCGACAGAATGAAACAGATGAAACATAATAAAAAGGCTCTTTGTTGCTATAAACTCAATCGCATGATACCCACATTCTCTTTTTGGGACTGAAGATTGATTTATTCTTCGTTTGTTCGTTAGGTGCCATGTGGTATGATGTGGGTGATCATGGTCGATCCATGTCCATAATTGTTTATGGCAAATGTTTCTACAAAAACATTGCCTTCTTCTGGGCAGAGTCTTTGCAAGAAGGGTGACCCCAGCCAATATCAATACTCTTCAGAGATTGTCTGCCTGTTGTCAGTGGTCACATAACCAGGACTTGTGATATACACCAGCTGCTCATACAACCATCAACCACCTGCTCCCATGGCTCTATGTGACCCTGACTGGGGCTTAGCAGGTTCTACACCTTGCCCAAGGGTGACTTGCAAGCTAGCAGAGGGAAGGAGCACCTTACACCTCCTTTGGTAGAGACGTATCTCTCCCCCCCCCCCCCATTTATTCTTCAGTGAACAGCAATGACTATTCACTGGGCATTTCAAGTTCAAGTTCAATTGTCATTCAAGCAAACACATGAATACAGTGAAATGAAACAGCAACTTTGGTGATTGAATCTGACTCTGCAGGAGCTCCTGAAAATGTTTCTGCTGTGGAATGTATGACAACCACATTGCTCTCTGTGCAGTGTTCCTTCTGGGACACTGTAGGGAACCTGGACTACAGTATATTGTCCCAGGAACATACATTGTTATCTTCCATCTTGGAAAATAGGTTTCCCAAACCAGTCCCAGTCAATCCTTTCTTGTACACAAATCCTGTGCTTAAATTGCTGATTCCAGGGGGCATCATTTTAAGGTGATTGGAGGAAAGTATAGAGGAGATGTCAGAGGTTCTCCAGTCTCCCCCCCCCCCCCATAATCCAAAGATATATCAGTTAGTAGCTTAATTGGTCATTGTAAATTGTCCCGTGATTAGGCTAAGGTTTAATAGGTGGAGTGCTGGGTGGTTCCATTCACTGGGCCGTAAGAGTCTTTTCTACATGATATATCTAAATAAATAAATAGACACATGGATGATTGAAATGCAGAAAGCTACATAGGAGGGAAAGGTTATGTTGATCTTAGAGTACGCTTAAAGGTTGGCACAGCATTGTGGTCCAAAGGGCCTGTACTGGGCTGTAATGTTCGATCTCTATGTTGAGCTTTGAGGGAACCCAGCACCTCTGCAGAAGAGAAAGCTGGAGCACTTGTACAAACCTTCAGACAGAGGTGCTGAATACAGGTTTCATCTCAGCCTGAGCCTGAAAAGTGCCAGTCGTCAGGCAAATCCACTCTCGCCACAACTGCAGAGTAGATAATCCACCCCCAGCAGTTCCCAGCATCTTGAGTATTGTGAACAGTTCTGGGCTCCTCATTGAAGAAAAGATGTGCTGGGATTGGAGAGTGTTCAGAGGAGGTTCACAAGGATGATTCTGGGAATGAAAGAGTTATACGAGGAACATTTGATAGTGCTGTGTCTGTACTCGCTGGAATTTAGAAAGATGAGGGAGGGACCTTTCGAATGTTGGAAGGCCTAGACATGGTAGATGTGGAAAGAATGCTTCCTGTGGTGGGGGAGTCTAGGACAAGAGGGCACAGCCTCAAAATGGAGGGGAATCTATTTAAAACAGAAATGTGGAGAAATTCTTTTAGCCAGAGGTTGGTGAACTTGTGGAATTTATCACCACAGGCAGCTGTGGAGGCCAGGTCATCGGGTGTATTTAAGGCAGAGCTCAATAGGTTCACGATTGGACAGAGCATCAAGGGTTACAGGGACTGGGGCTGAGGAGGGGTAAAAAAAGATCAGCCATGATTGAATGGCGGAGCAGACTCAATGGGACAAATGGCCTAATTCTGCTCCTATCATTATGGTCTTCGATGCTGCTCTGCAACCAGTTCTACTCACGCCACGGGACATCAGAAGCAGCGAAGGGGACTGCATACAACAAAGATGATGGAGCTGATCCCGACAATAGGACCAAAGACTCGCGTTCCAGAGCTTGTCATGCCTTTGGTCAAGCCATTTGATTACAGCAAGTTTACAATTACCTTAAATAAATAGAATATATTATATCAGACTTGAGTCAGGAGTGTGCCAGAATTGTCAAGTCGAAAGATAACAAAGGCATGGATAAAGGCTTCGGCAGCAGATGCACTTGAAGCAGAGTTTGAAAACAGCAGTATTAGTTAAGATACAGTCATAAATTCTGAAGTTCAAATTGGGGTTTCTAAGGTCAATGATCTATCGCACAGTCAATATAAAACCACAAGACTAAGACATAGAAGCAGAATTCGGTCATTCAACTCATCAAGTCTGTTCCTCCATTCCATTGTGGTTGTTATATTATCCCTCTCAATCCCATTCTCCTGACTTCTCCCCACAACCTTCAACACCCTGACTAATCATGAACCTAAAAGCCTCCACTTTAAATATACCCAATGACTTGGCCTCCACAGCCGTCTGTGGCAATAAATTCCACAGATTCACCACCCTCTGGCTAAAATAATTCTTCCTCATCTCTATTCCAAATGGACACCCCTCTATTCGGAAGCTATGACCCCTGGTCCGAGACTACCCCACTATGGGAAACATCCTCCCCACACCCACTCTATCTGTGTCCTCTGGTCCTAGACACTCCCACTATAGGAAACATCCTCTCCACATCCACTCTATCTGTGCCCTCTGGCCCTAGGCTCCCCCACTACAGGAAATATCCTCTCCACATCCACTCTATCTGTTCCCTCTGGTTCTAGACTCCCCCACTATAGGAAACATCCTCTCCACATCCACTCTATCTGTGCCCTCTGGTCCTAGGCTCCCCCACTACAGGAAACATCCTCTCCACATCCACTCTATCTGTGTCCTCTGGTCCTAGACTCCCCCCACCCCCCCATAGAATACATCCTCTCCACATCCACTCTATCTGTGTCCTCTGGTCCCAGACTCCCCCACTATAGGAAACATCCTCTCTACATCCACTCTATCTGTGCCCTCTGGTCCTAGACTCCCCCACTATAGGAAACATCCTCTCTACATCCACTCTATCTGTGTCCTCTGGTCCTAGACTCCCCCACTATAGGAAACATCCTCTCCACATCCACTCTATCTGTGCCCTCTGGTCCTAGACTCCCCCACTAAAGGAAACATCCTCTCCACATCCACTCTATCTGTGTCCTCTGGTCCTAGACTCCCCCACTATAGGAAACATCCTCTCCACATCCACTCTATCTGTGTCCTCTGGTCCTAGACTCCCCTACTATAGGAAACATCCTCCCCACATCCACTCTATCTAGGCCTTTCAATATTTGATAGATTTCAATGAAATCCCCCTCATTCTTCCAAGTGTCTGTAAGTACAGGCCCAGAGCAATCAAGCGCTCTTCATATAAAAATCTATTCAATCCTGGAATCATTTTGTGAACCTCCTTTGAACCCTCTCCAGTTTCAGCACATCCTTTCTCAGATAAGGGGCCCAAACCTGCTCTCAATACTCCAAGTGAGGCCTCACCAGTGCTGTATAAAGTTTCAATATTACATCCTTCCTTTTAAATTCTAGTTCTCTTGAAATGAACGCAAACATTGCGTGTGCCTTCCTTGTCACAGACTCTAGTTGCAAATTAACCTTTGGAGAATCCTGCACAAGGATTCCCAAGTCCTTTTGCATCTCAGCTTTTTATATTTTTTCTCCATTTAGAAAATAGTCAACCCTTTAACTTCTTCTACCAAAGTGCATGACCATACACTTCCCGACACTGTATTCCATCTGCCATTTCTTTGCCCATTCTCCTCTGTTCTCCTGTAGCCTCTCTACTTCCTCAAAACTACCTACCCCTCCAGCTATTTTCATATTGTCTGCAAACTTTTCAACTAAGCTATTAATTCCATCATCCAAATTATTGACATACAACATAAAAAGAACTGGACCAACACAGACCCCTGTGGAACACCACTAGTCACTGGCAGTCAGTCAGAAAAGGCTCCCTTTATTCCCACTCTTTGTCTCCTGCCAATCAACCACTCCTTTATCCATGCTAGAATCTTCCCTGTAATAGCACGGGCTTGTAGCTTGTTAAACAGCCTTGTATGTGGCACCTTGTCAAGCCCTTCCCCTTTGCCTATCCTGCTTGTTATTTTTTTTCAAAGAATTCCAACGGATTCATCAGGAAAGATTTTTCCTTGAGAAAACCAAGCTGACTACAGCCTATTTTATCATGTGCCTCCAAGTACCCTGAGACATCTTTTTTAATAACCGACTCCAACATCCTCCCAGCCGCTGGGGTCAGACTAACAAGCCTATCATTTCCTTTCTTCTGCCTCTTTTCCTTCTTGAAGATTGGAGTGACATTTGCAATCTTCCAGTCTTCCAGAACCATCCAGAATCTAGTGATTCTTGAAAGATCATTACTCATGCCTCCATGATCTCTTCAGCACCTCTTTTGGAAAGCTGGGGTGTACAACATCTGGTCCAGGTGACTTATCTACCTTTCAGTTTCCCAAGAACCTTCTCTCTAGTTAGCGTGCACATCATGCCCCCGACACCTGTGAAGACTAATGCAAAATACTTAATCAGCTCGTCCGCCATTTCATTGTCCCCCATTACTACCTCTCCAGCATAATTTTCCAGAGGTCTATTATCCACTTTCATCTCTCTTTTTCACTTCACGTATCTGAAGACACTTTTGGTATCCTCTTTAGCAGCTAGCTTACTCTCGTATTCTATCTTTACCTTCTTAATGACACTTTAGTTGCCTTCTGTTGGTATTTAAAAGTTTCCCAATACTCTATTCCTACTAATTTTTGCTCAATTATATGTCATCTCATTGGCTTTTATGTGGGCTTTGATGGTTGTATCATCTTTCCTTGAGAAAACTTCTTCCTCTTTGGGATGTATATAAGCAATGTCTTCTGAAATGCTTCCAGAAATTCCCACTATTGTTGCTGTGCTGTCATCCCTGCCAGTGTTCTTTTCCAATCAATTCTGGCCAACTCCTCTCTCATGCCTCTGTAATTCCCTTTACTTCACTGCCATACTGGTATATCTGATTTTAACTTCTCCTTCTCAAATTCCAGGGTGAATTCGATCATATTATGATCACTTTGCCTGCAGGGTTCTCTTACCTTAAGCTCTCTAATCAATTCTGGTTCATTGCACAACACACAATCCAGAATAGCTGATCCCCCGTGGGCACAACACCAAGCTGCTCTAAAAAAGCCAGCCCACAGGCAATCTAGAAATTCCCCCTCTTGGAATCCAGCACCAACCTGATTTTCCCAATCTACCTACATATTGAACATAAGAACGGAAGAAATAGGAGCAGGAGCAGGCCATCTGGCCCATCAAGCCTGCTCCGCCATTCAATAAGATCATGGCTGATCTGGCCATGGACTCATCTCCACCTACCTGCCTTCTCCCCATAACCCTTAATTCCCTTACTATGCAAAAGTCTATCCTACCATGACTTAAATATATTTACAGATGTAGCTTCCACTGCTTCATCGGGCAAAAAATTCCACAGATTCACCACCCTCTGGGAAAAGTTCCTCCTCATCTCCATCCTAAATCTATTCCCCCGAATCTCGAGCTAATGTACCCTAGTTCTAGTCTTGCTTATCTGTGGAAACAACTTTCCTGCCTCAATCTTATCTATCCCTTTCATAGTTTTGTATACTTCTATAAGATCTCCTCTCATTCTTTTGTATTCTGGCAAGTATGGTCCCAGGAGACACAATCTCTCCTCATAGTCGAACCCCCTCATCTCTGGAATCAACCTGGTGAACCTCCTCTACACCGTCTCCAAAGCCAGTATATCCCTCCTCAAGTAAGGAGACCCGAACTGCATGCAGTACTCCAGGTGTGGCCTCACTAGTACCCTGTATAGTTGCAGCATAACCTCCCTGCTCTTAAATTCAATCCCTCTAGCAATGAAGGCCAAAGTCCCATTTACCTTCTTGATAGCCTGTTGTACCTGCAAACCAACCTTTTGTGATTCATGCACAAGCAATCCCAAGTCCCTCTGCACAGCAGCATGCTGCAACTTTTAACCATTTAAATAATAATCTGCTCTTCCATTTTTCCTTTCAAAGTGGATAACCTCGAATTTACCAATATTGTATTCCAACTGCCAGACTCTTGCCCACTTCCTTTGGCATGCATTTTCTATCTCCCTTTGTCATTTGTAGACCATATCCTTACTACTGTTTGGGATTCTCTATACAACTTCCATCAGGGTCTTCTTAGTCTTGCAGTTCCTTAGCTCTATCCACAATGATTCAATTCCTTCTGAACCTGCGTCACCTCCTTCCAATAATTTTCAATCATTTTTACCAACAGAGCAACACCATCCCCTCTGCCTTCATGCCTATCCTTCCTTGGATGTGTATCCTTGGATATTAAGCTCCCAGCTTTAGTCTTTCAGTCATGATTCATTGATGCCTACAACATCATACCTGCCAATCTGTAACTGTGCTGCAAGTTCATCCACCTTATTCTGTATACTGTGCACATTCAAATAAAACACCTTCTGTCCTGCATCCACGCTTAACAATTTTGTTCGCTTTTACATTGTAACTCATCCTGTTGACTGTAATTTTGCCCTATCAACAGCCTCTCCTCACTACACATCACCTCTGTTTGTAAACCAGCTACCTCATCTTCAGCAATATCATCCATCTTTCCTACGATACTTCTTGCATTGAAATACACCCAGCTCTGGACACTAGTCACACCATGCTTAAGCATTTAATTCTTAACTTTGTCTGAGGTCTTACCAACATCTGTCTCCACAGCCTCTCCACTAACTGTTCTGGCACTCTGGTTCCCATCCCTGTGCAACTCTTGTTTAAACCACACCTGCAGCATTAACAAACCTTCCCGCTGGGATATTGGTCCCCTCCATTTCAGGTACAAACCGTCTCTTCTGTACAGGTTCCATCCCCCTGGAAGAGAGACCAATTATCCAAAAATCTTATGCCCTCCCTCCTACACCAAATCCTTAGCCCCGTGTTAAGCTGTATAATCTGCCTAGCTCTGGCCTCACTAGCACGTGGCACATCCTGAGATCACAACCCTGGAGGTCCTGCCCTTTAATTTAGCACCTAAATCCCTGAACTCTTTATGCAGAACCTCGTCACTCATCTTCCCCATGTCATTGGTACCTGCATGGACCATGACTTCTGTCTGTTCACCTTCCCACTTAAGAATGCTGAGTGCTTGATTCCAGTTATCCCATACCCTGGCACTGGGGAGGCAACGCATCAACCAGGAATCTCACTCTCACCCACAGAACCTTCGACTTTAAGACCATAAGACATAGGAGCAGAATTCAGCCCATCGAGTCTGCTCCGCCATTCCATAATGGCTGATCCCAGATTCCACTCACCCCCATGTCCTTTGATGTCCTGACTGATCAGGAAACTATCAACTTCCACCTTAAGTATACCCATGGACTTGGCCTCCACCACAGTCTGTAAAATTCTCCCTTACCTCCATTCTAAGAGGTTGCCCTGCAATTCTGAGGGGGTGCCCTCTGGTTCTGGTTACAACCCACGTTAGGAAACATCCTCTCCACTTCCATCCTTTCTGGTCCTTTCAACGTTCAGTCAGTTTCCAAGAGATCCCCCCGGCATTCTTCTAAATGCCAGTGAGTACAGACCCAAAGCTGCCAAACACTCCTCATACATTCCATAATCATCCTCGTGAACCTCCTCTGGACTCTCTCCAATGACAACACATCCGTTCTAAGATGGCCCACAACTGTTGACAAGAGTATTGGCATGTTTGGCCTGACGAGTGTCTTATAAAACCTCAGCATTATCTCCTTGCTTTTATATTCCATTCCCCTTGAAATAAATGCCAACATTGTAATTGCCTTCTTTACCACAGACTCAACCTGTAAGTTAACCTTCTGGGAGTCTTGCACAAGGACTCCTGAGTCCCTCTGAACCTTCTCCCCATTTAGATAATAGTATGTACCTTTGGTTCCTTTTACTAAAATGCATTATCATACATTTCCCCACACTATGTTCCATCTGCCACTTTTTTCGTCATTCCTTCAATTTGTCTAAGTCCTTCTGCAATCGCACTGCATCCTCAGCACCACCTATCCCTCCACCTGTCTTTGTATCATCTGCAAACTTTGCCAGAAAACCATCAATTCTATTATCCAAATAAACAATGTGAAAAGCAGTGGTCTTAATACTGATCCCCGAGGAACACCACTAGTCACTGGCAGACAACCAGAAAAGGCCCCTTTATTCCCACTCGCTGCCTCCTGCCTGTAAGTTATTCTTCTGTCCAGTATATTTCCTGTAATGCCATAGGATTTTATTTTGTTTAGCAGCTTCATGGATGGCACCTTCTGAAAATCCAAGTAAATGATAACCACTGCTTCTCCTTTATCCTTTGTAATAGCAATGGCATTCACCGCTGCTCCCCGACACTCCAGGACCTCTGGTGCACTGTCAGTGTCTTCCACTAGCAGACTAACGCGTTGTGGGATTTCGTAGCTCTGGAGGCAGGTCAGCGTTGCAGCAGGAAACTGGTGTGCCGTAGGAGACAGAGATCAAAAGCAGCGAGCTGGCTGCTGACTGAGCTCTTTGGGCACAGAGCTCAGAAGAAGCAACACAACAGATTTTTAACATCGTAAATCAGCGAGTTGATTGTTATGTCTCCCCTCTCACTGTGAAACGGGGACACCTTTTTTTCCCTTATTAGGGAGAGAGAGAGAGCCTGTGGTATGTGGAATTACCGGGTGAACGAGTAGTCTTTGGGCTACTGCAAGTCTGTGTCTTTATCGATGCTTTGTTGCATGCTTGAGTGCTCGGTGGAGGGAGCCGATGCTCTTTTGCTGGAGGTGGGGGTCGTTGCTTTGCTGGTGCTTATGCATGGGAGGGGGGAGCTGGGGGGTACTTTGGGGTTCTAACATTTAACTGTCATTCATTCTTTGGGGCACTCCTGTTTTTGTGTTTGTTTACAAAGAAAAAGCATCTCAGGATGTATATTGTATACATTTCTCGGACATTAACTGTACCTTTGAAACCTCTGAAGTACTCATTAAGTTCCTCTGCCATTTCTTTGACCCCCTTTACTACCTCACCAGCGTCATTTTCCGGTGGTCCAATATCAACTCTCACCTTCCTTTTACTCCTTATATAACTGAAGAAACTTTCAGTATCCTGCTTTATATTATTGGCTAATTTGCCCTCATGTTTCATCTTTTCTCTTCTTATAGCTTTTTAAGTTGCCTTTAGTTGGGTTTTAAAAGCTTCCCAATCATCCAACTTCCCACTCACTTTTGCTGCCTTACATGCCCTTTCCTTGTCTTTTATGCAGTCTTTAATTTCCCATGTCAGTCACAGTTGCCCAGCTCTGCCATTTGAGAACTTCTTCTGTCCATTCCCCTTACTAACAAATCCCCTCTCACTGCAGTGCATGTATTTGGTCCCTTCCCTTCTGAGTCTCAGAGACAGACACAGTGCCAGAGACCCAACCACTGTGACTCTCCTCTGTTTCCACAGCCCCCTCAACAGTATCCAAAGTGATGTCCCTGTTGTTGAGGGGGTGGCCACAGGGATACTCTGCACTGGCTCCTTTCTCCTTCCTGACTGTCACCCAGTTCCCTGTGCCCTGCACCTTGCGTGTAACTACTGCTCTATATGTCATATCTAATACCCCTTTAGGTTTCCCGAATGATCTGGAGTTCATCTAGTTCCAGCTCCAACTCCTTAACACAGTCTTTTAGAAGCTACAGCTGGATGCACCTCTCACAGTTGTAGTCATCTGGGACACTGGAGGTCCCCTTGCCTTCTCGCATCCTGCAACAGGAGCGTTTCACCATCCCTACTGTCCCTAGCTGAGCAGATATAAAGAGAATGAAAAACGTCAGCTTTTTTGTTCCTTTGCTTTCTCTGACTGAAGTGTTTCTTCACAGAAGCCACAAAGAGCTAAAGCCTCGAGTTCACCACTCTGACTGTCCCCTCAGACGATGGCCCCTGCCCCTGGCCCTGCCCCTGCCTCACTTTAACTTGCTCTTACCAATCAATCCCAGACACCGATTGGCCGCTGGTCAAAGCTCTATTACACAGCCACAAACCACTCCTGCCTTTTATCCTCAGGCAGTGGACCTGATTGAAATCCCCTCTTCTCCAAACTTCTAAAGTCCAGACTGGCCTCTGGTCAAACCACTATTAAACTCTGTTACAGACCCAGAGCTAGCAAGTGCTCCTCATACGTTAACCCTGTCATCCCCAGAATCATTCTCACGAACCTCCAGCGGACCCTCTCCAATACCAGCACATCTTTTTTTTAGATTAGTGGCCCAAAACTGCTCACAATACCCCATGGGTGGTTTGACCAATGCCCTTAAATTTCAGAACATTTGAATTTTAGGTATACAAAATTATGAGGGTATTGCTAGGGTAAATGCAATCAGACTTTTTCACTTAGGTTTGCTGAGACCAGAACTAAAGGTTAAGGGTGAAATGTTAAAGGAGAACATGGGGGGAACTTCTTCACTCAGAAAGTGGTGGGAGTGAGGAATGAGCTGCCAGTTTAACTGGCAGATGTGGGTTCAATTTCCACATTAAAAAGATGTTTGGATAGGTACATAGATGGGAGAGGTATGGAGGGCTATACCCAGGCGTAGGTTGATGGGACAGGGTAGAATCCAAGTTTGGTAAGGACTAGATGGGCCAAAGGGTCTGTTTCCTGTGCTGTAATGATTTATGACTCTAACCCACAGGTTTAACTATAATTTTGTCCAGTGAATTGAAATCATTTTAAATCTGAATAAATTTGCAGTAATTTCAGCAGTGGTCCTATGTGCCAAATGTGGATGAAGTTATTTTTCATTTGGCAATTCCATTGTGGTAATAGGCGTGTGTTTGCAGGCACTTTGAGGATGAAGTCTTTGGCAGACACGCTGGGAGATCTCAGGGCAGTATCTGAGGACAACTCCCAGTCACTTGTCTGCATCCCAGTTCCGTTTCAGTCACTCACGGGCTATGGCTGGTGCTGGCAGAGCGAGCAGTCAAATTCACATGCCTCACTATCAGTGAAAGCAATAAGAAAGACATCCTAAATACGACAGTGTGACATGCAAATATCATTGAAATTAACCATACTGATTTTGACACAATAACTGCCAAAAATAATTCTTTGTAGAAGAATGCAATCGGACCAGGCAATGTTTTTTTCTTATTTCATTTCACAAGGCCCACTTCTTCCAGCACAACTCAGTTTCAAACAATTGTTTCCATCTCCCGGATAAACAGCTGAATTTATTGTTGCCCATCTATCTATTCAGGTTCAATTTAATCACATCATAGCCTGACAGATGTTTATAGGACTGTCAGAAAGACAACTGGAAGATAGCAGACACGAGGAAATCTGCAGATGCTGGAAATTCAAACAACAACACACACAAAATGCAGGCCAGGCAGCATCGATAGGACGAACCCTTCGTCTCGGCCCGAAATGTCGACGGTGCTTATCCCTATAGATGCTGCCTAGCCTGCTGTGTTCCACCAGCATTTTGTGTGTGTTGTTGTTGGAAGATAGCAGATTATACAACAGCATACTTATTGCCCATTCCTGAAGCTTAACAGCATCTTTAATGCTGATTTCTCTAACATATAGAAATTTCTACCACTTCCCTTTCTCTTTTCTTTCCAGTACCCATCCTGGTTCCCCTCTTACCCCGTTCCTTTCTCCTCACCTGCTTATCATGTTCCCCCGGTGCTTCTCCTCCTTCCCTTTCTCCCATGCTCCATTCTCCTATCCTATCAGATTCATTCTTCTTCACCCTTTACCTTTTTCACCTATCACCTCCCAGCTTCTTACTTCATCACTCCCTCCCTCACCCACCTGTTTTCCCCCTCACCTGGTCTCACCTATCACCTGCCAGCTTGTTCTCCTTCCTGTCCCCCCATCTTATTCTGGCATCTGTCCCCTTCCTTTCCAGTCTTGGCCCAAAATATCAGCTGTTTAATCCCCTCCATAGATGCTACCTAATCTGCTGAGTTCCTTCAGCGTGCTATGTGGTTTTCCAGTATCTGCTGTATCCCTTATGTTTATTCTTTGCTGACAAACAGTCTTTGATTTGAAACATTAACTCTGCTTCTCTTGACACCAATTCAAGATTCAAGATTATTTAATGTCATTTCCGATACACAAGTGTAAATGAGAATGAAATAACTGTTACTCCAGCTCTGGTGCAGCACAAACACAATAATAATAAAAACACAATAACTATAAATACATCAGGCAGCATATATACAAAGATTAATTGTATGTCCATAAGATGACTGACAGGAAATGAAGCCTGACCTGCTGAGTATTTCCGGGATTATCTGGTTTTTACCTTTGTTTGCCAGCATCTGCGGTTTTTGTGATTTTACACTGCTAGGCAGTTTGATTTATTAACATAACTGAGAAGCGACAAGCAGCTTGTATTCACTACAGTAACCTGGAGATGGGTTGGAAAAGCATTTCCACCACACCCTGCCATCCCACGTGCTCTTGGTAATGGAATGGCGTGGCAGCCTAAATAAAGCTGTAGACGGAAACAATTTGAAGAGACTGCTTTCCAAACACAGGCGAGAATAGAATTCATTTTTAGATGTTTATTTTGCACGATGCAGCTTTACTTGGCCAGGCAGCCACAGTGAGGCGTTTCCCGGTCAAGCTGCGCCCATCGTAAAACTGAAATGGACACGTTTTAGCAGAGTTCCATTTAGTGTGTCTGAACCTTCGCTGATAGCAGGCACTACTTGGTGTAATTGTACGGAGTCATGAATGGGCTGGAACATGGTGGACAGAATATAGATGGAAGAATCAATGTGCACACGAGTTTTGAAATGGTGAGAGTTTGAAAAAGTTGGTGCTCAGATGGTCGTGTTGTCCGTGTATACAGATATTCCTGGTTCCTTCCTTCCTTTCCTCACCTTTCAACATAGAACGTTTCAGCACAGTACAGGCTCTTCAGCCCATGATATTGTGCCAGCCTTTTAAACTACTCGATGATCAATTTAACCCTTTTATCCTACACAACCCTCCACTTTTCTATTACCCATGTGCCTCTCCAAGAATCTCTCAAATACCCCTAATGTATCTGCCTCCACCACCACCTCTGGCAGGGTGTTCCATGCACCCAACACTCTGTGTAAAAAAACCTACCTCTGACATTCCCCTTACAATTTCCTCCAATCACCTTAAAATTATGTCCTTTGGGATTAACCATTTCAGCCCTGGGAAATGCACCTGATCTATGGCTTTTATCATCTAGTACATCTTTATCTATCCACCTCTCATTCTCCTTCACTCCAAGGAGAAAATTCTTAGCTTGCTCAACCTGTCCTCATAACACATGCTCTCAAATCCAGTTAGCAATCTGGTAAGTCTCCTCTGCACTCTCTCTAAAGCTTCCACATCCTTCCTATAATGAGGTGACCAGAACTGAACACAATACTCCAAATGTGGTCAAACCAGGATTTTATAGAGCTCACGACTCTTGAACTTAATCCTTTGAGGACCAAGGCACCATATGCTTTCTTAAAAACCCTATCAACTTAAACATAGAACATAGAAGAGTACAGCACAGGGACAGGCCATTCGGCCCACAGTGTTGTGCTGAACCAGCTAAAAACAAATCAAACACACCCAAACACTAATCCCTCCTACCCACACCGTGCCCATAACCCTCCATCTTCCTTCCATCCACACGTCTTTCAAAAGCTTCAAATGTATTTGCCTTGACTACCATATCAGGCAGTGCATTTCAGGCACCCACCCCTCTCTGAGTAAAAAACTTACCCCTCACATCCCCCTTAAACCTACTCCCTCTCACCTTCAATGCATGCCCTGCGGTATCAGACGTTTCAACCCTGGGAATCAGATACTCTCTGTCCATTCTATCTATGCCTCTCATAATCTTGTCAACCTCATCAGATCTCTTCTCAGCTTCTGTCACTTCAGAGAAGGCAACTTAAGCTTACACAGCCTCTGGTGGTAACACTTGCCCTCTAAACCAGGCAGCATCCTGGTAAACCTCTTCTGCACCCTCTCCAAAGCCTCAACACCCTTCCTATAGTGGGGCGACCAGAACTGCAGCAATACGCCAGGTGTGGCCGAACCAGAGTTTTATAAATTCACAAAATAACCTCCTGATGTTTATTATTGCCTTGACTAATAAAACCAAGCCTTCATAACCACCCTATTGACCTGTAGCCACTTCCAAGGAGCTGTGAACTTGGATAACAAGATCTCTCTGCTCAGCCTTGCCCTACTGAGGTGCAAAACCTCACATTTACGTGGGTTAAGCTCCATCTGCCAATCCTCAGCCCATACCTGCAAATGATCTGTATCGTGCTCTATTCTTTTCCAGTCTTCTATACTATCCACAACTGCACCAATCTTGGAGTCAACCACAATTCTGAATCTAAACAGTTGATTCGCCACAGACCCCATGCACCGTAATCTTCTGGATTAACCTCCCATGGGAGACTTTGTCAAAAGCCTTACTAAAATCCATGTCGTCAACATCCACTGCCCTACCCTCATCAATCTCTCTCGTCACCTTGTCAAAACACTCAATCAAGTTGGTGAGGGACAACCTTTCATGCATAAAGCCATAATTAGGCCGTGGGTTTCCAAATGCCCATATATCCTATCCCTACGAATTTTCTCCAGCAATTTCCCTACAACTGATGAGAGACTCACCAGTCTATAGTTCCCAGCATTTTCCCTTGTTCCTTTCTTAATCAAAGTTGTGCAGCAACTTTGCAGGATCTATGGATGTGAACACCAAGGTCCTTCTGCTCCTCCACACTTCTAAGAATCCTGTCCTTAACCCTATATTCAGCCATCAAATCCAACCTACCAAAGTGCAGCACCTCTCATTTTACTGGGTTGAACTCCATCAGCCTCTTCTCAGCCCAGCTCTGCATCCTGTCAATGTTCTGCTGTAACAACTAACAGCCTTATTCACAACACTCTCAAGCTGCAGACTTACAGATCTACCCTTCCATGTCCTCATCCAAGTCACTTAGGGATCCCAGAACAGATCCCCATGGAACACCACTGGTCACTGACCTTCAGGCAGAATAAACTCCATCTCCCACCACCCTCTGTTTTCAGTTATGAGCTGTGCTTGAACCATGCTTATACATGCAGTGGCCCCAATGTCACTGTCTGCTGCTGAACAAATCAAAGGAGGGTGTAATTACAATGAGAATTGCTCGTGAGCATACCTGACAGATTTCATCCCGCCGTTGGTCGTGCGGTGACCTCAGGCAATGGCGCCCATGACGTGTCCTGCAGCCTGGAGAGATGCTGAACTCACAGGGTCTCTGTTCTGAGTGGGTCACCTCTCTCCTGCTCCTTACTGCCTTTGCCTAGATGGAGAATTCAAAGAAGGGTGAATGAGCTTTTCACTAAGCTAACATTGTGGGCTTGAGGATGAAATGGGTTAAATGTCAATAGTAAGGAGGATCTGACTGAGGTTTATAAAATAATGAGAGGCTTAGATAGAGTCAGTATCTTCTTTCCCAGGGTTGAAATGTCTAATATCAGAGGGCATCAAAGGTTTATTATCAAAGTATTATACAGAGTACAACTCTGAGATTTTGCCTTCTCCAGATATCCATGCATGACGAACCTGTTGGAATTCTTTGAGGAGATTACAGGTAGGATAGATAAAAGGGGTGCAGTGGATGTTGTATATTTGAACTTTCAGAAGGCTTTTGACAAGGTGTCACACATGAGGCTGCTTACCAAGTTAAGATCCCATGGTATTACAGGAAAGTTATTGGCATGGCTGGAGCATTGGCTGATTAGTAGTAGGCAGTGAGTGGGAATAAAAGGATTCATTTCTGGTTGGGTGCCAGTGACTAGTGGTGTTCCACAGGGTTTGGTGTTGGGACCGCTTGTTTTTATGCTGTATATCAATGGTTTAGATGATGGAATAGATGGCTTTGTTGCCAAGTTTGCAGAAGATATGAAGATTGGTGGAGGGGCAGGTAGTGTTGAGGAAACAGGTAGGCTGCAGAAGTTAATGTCCCAGAGTGGACGAGTCAGTCCATACCTGAATCTTATTGAGTATTTGGGCAGGACTTGGAAAGGGCTCACGATCCCCATGCAATCTGACAAAGCTTGAGCAGTTTTGTAAAGAAAAACTTGGAAAAACTGCAGTGTGCAAAGCTAATAGAAACCTTTCCACACTGACTCAAGGCAGTGGATAGAGGGGAACAGATGGACGTTATTTACTTGGATTTTCAGAAGGTGTTCGATAAGGTGCCACATAAAAGCCTTATCCATAAGATAAGGATGCATAGAGTGGGGGTGATGCATTAGCTTTGATAGAGGATTGGTCAACCAACAGAAAGCAGAGAGTTGGGAAACTTGGGTGTTTCTCTGGTTGGCAATCAGTGATGAGTGGTGTGGGCAGAAAATATGGAGAGTCTGCTGAGGGATATAGATAGGTTAAGTCAGTGGGCAAGGGTCTGTCAGATGGAATACAATGTTGATAAATGTGAGGTCATCCACTTTGGAAGGAAAAATGGAACTTTAGATTATTATTTAAATGGTAAAAGATTGCAGCATGCTGCTGTGCAGAGGGACTTGAGAGTGTTTGTGCATGAATCACAAAAAGTTGGTTTGCAGGTGCAGCAGGCTATCAAGAAGGCAAATGGAATGTTGGCCTTCATTGCTAGAGGGATTGAACTTGAGAGCAGGGAGGTTATGCTGCAACTATACAGGGTACTGGTGAGGCCACAACTGGAATAATGTGTGCAGTTCTTGTCTCCTTACTTGAGGAAGGAAATACTGGCTTTGGAGGTGGTGCAGAGGAGGTTCACCAGGTTGATTCCAGAGATGAGGGGGTTCGACTATGAGGAGAGATTGAGTCGTCTGGGACTGTACTTGCTGGAATTCAGAAGAATGAGAAGTGATCTTATCGAAACATATAAAATTATGAAAGGGATAGATAAGAGAGAGGCAGGGAAGTTGTTGCCATTGGTAGATGAGACTAGACCAAGTGACATAGCCTCAAGATCCGGGGCAGTAGAGTTAGGGCAGAGATGAGGAGGAACTGCTTTTCCCAGAGAGTGGTGAATCTGGTATTCACTACCCAATGAAGCAGTGGAGGCTCCCTCAGTAAATATTTCAGGCAAGGTTGGATAGGTTTTTGCATAGTAGGGGAATTAAGGGTTGTGGGGAAAAGGCAGGTAGGTGGAGAAGGCTCGACGGGCCGGATGGCCTACTCCTGCTCCTATTTCTTATCTTCTTATGTGCTTTATATTTGTAATTAATTTAGATCACTTTGAAGAGACCTGTTTTCACCTTAACATGAAAGAATCTTTTTTGTTGATCAGTGTCAAAAAAGCCAAATTAAATCTACTTTGATTCAATATTGTAAAACAATAAAACATGAAAGCTTCCTCGGGAGGGGGGGGGGGGTGAATACTTTTTATAGGCACTGTATCTACACAGATCAATTGTATGTCCATAAAGTGACACTGGGCTGTACATAGGGTGACTGACGGGAAATAATAAGGTCGTGGAGATGATTAGATAGACATATGAATGTAAGGAAAATGAAAGGATATGAGCGATTAGTCCATTGCAGTGCATAATAATTTACAGTTTTTATTATTATATATTGCGATGTACTGCTGCTGCATGACAAGTACCACCACATGTGCCAGTGACGTTAAATCTGATTCTGAAACCGATTCCAGTTTAGTTGGCCATTGATAATTTAATTGGTTCAACACAACATTGTTGAAAAAAGGGCCTGTTCTTGCGCTGGACTATTTTAAGGTGAGGATGAGAGAGAGGCTTGTGGGGGGTATTTACGGAGTATATTTGTGCAAACGTGCGTGAGTGTGTCCGCAAAAGACAGCAGTATTTTTAGTGGAAGACGCTTTGCTAAATGATGAGTTGTTTTGTGGGCCTCAGCAGGACCCTAGGATAGTTTGCTGCACTCTGCGTGCCAGGGTCAAGGCCGTCCGAGCAATTGCAGGACAATCTCGGGGGGAGCAGGAGCAGGAAGCAGTTGTGGTGCACATCGGCAGCAACAACAGAGCGAAAATTGCGATGAGGTCCTGCAGAATGAATACTGGGAGCTTGGCAGAGGTCGAAAAGTAGGATGTTTAGTATGTAATCTTTGGATTATTTCCAGAGCTATATATGTAACAATATGAATGTGAGGAGTGTGTAGAAAAGAGGGATCTGAGAATACAGATCCATAGCTCCTTGAAAGGAGCATCACAGGAAGTTAAGGTCGTACAAAGAAAGCTTTTGGCACATTGGCCTTCATAAATGAATGTACTGAGTACAGGACTGGGATGTTATGTTGAAGTTGTACACAACATTGGTATGGTTTAACTTAGAGTATTGTGTGCAGTTCTGGCCATCTACCTAGAGGAAAAATGTAAATAAGATTGATAAGAGCGGAGAAAACTTACAAGGATGTTACCGGGACTTGAAGATCTGAGTTATAGGGAAAAGTTCGAAAAGTTTGTTCTTTATTCCTTGGAGTGTAGGAGATTGAGAGGACATTTGAAAGAAGTATATGAAATTGAGGGGTATAGATAGGGTAAATGCAGGCAGGCTTTTTCCACTGAGGTTTTGTGACAGCAACGAGAAGTCATGGGTTCAGGGAGAAAGGTGAAATATTTAAAGGAAACTTCTTCACTCAGAGAGCGGTGAGAGTGTGGAACAAGCTGCCAGCGGAAGTGGTGGCTGGGATTTAATTTCAACATTCAAGAGAAATTTGGATAGGTACATGGATGGGAGGGCTGCGGAGACTATTGTCTCAGTGCAGGTTGATGGACTAGGCAAAGTAAGAATTCAGCATAGACTAGCTGAGCCGTTTCTGTTCTGTAGCGTTCCATAACTCTTTGACACTCTAGGCAGATGAATGTGCAGCTGATGCGGTGCAGGAGGGAGAGCTTCAGGCTTGTGAGGACACTGGGACCTCTTCTGGGGCAGTGGAGACCTGTAAAGGAGGGCTGGATTGCACGTCATTTAGAGGAGGATCAATATTTTGGCAGGGAGATTTGCTAGAGCCGCTCAGAGGAGTTTAAACTAGTCTGGCAGGAGATTGGACCCATAGCAGTAATATGGCAGATGAGAAAGTAAATGCAACTGAACAAGAAATGTAGATAGGTCAGGCAGGGAGTGTGCAAGGTCTGACGGGTCAGACAGGGAGTGTGCAAGGTCTGACTGTCAGACGGGGAGTGTGCAAGGTCTGAGTGTCAGACAGGGAGTGTGCAAGGTCTGACAGTCGGACAAGGAGTGTGCAAGGTCTGACAGTCGGACAGGGAGTGTGCAAGGTCTGACTGTCAGACAGGGAGTGTGCAAGGTCTGACAGTCAGACAAGGAGTGTGCAAGGTCTGACAGTCAGACAGGGAGTGTGCAAGGTCTGACGGGTCAGGCAGGGAGCGTGCAAGGTCTGACAGTCGGACAGGGAGTGTGCAAGGTCTGACGGGTCAGGCAGGGAGCGTGCAAGGTCTGACAGTCGGACAGGGAGTGTGCAAGGTCTGACGGGTCAGGCAGGGAGCGTGCAAGGTCCGACAGTCGGACAGGGAGTGTGCAAGGTCTGACAGTCAGACAGGGAGTGTGCAAGGTCTGACAGTCAGACAGGGAGTGTGCAAGGTCTGACAGTCAGACAGGGAGTGTGCAAGGTCTGACTATCGGACAGGGAGTGTGCAAGGTCTGACTATCGGACAGGGAGTGTGCAAGGTCTGATGGGTCAGGCAGGGAGTGTGCAAGGTCTGACTATCGGACAGGGAGTGTGCAAGGTCTGACAGTCAGACAAGGAGTGTGCAAGGTCTGACGGGTCAGACAGGGAGTGTGCAAGGTCTGACAGTCGGACAGGGAGTGTGCAAGGTCTGACAGTCAGACGGGGAGTGTGCAAGGTCTGACAGTCGGACAGGGAGTGTGCAAGGTCTGACAGTCAGACAGGGAGTGTGCAAGGTCTGACAGTCAGACAGGGAGTGTGCAAGGTCTGACAGTCGGACAGGGAGCGTGCAAGATCTGACTGTCAGACAGGGAGTGTGCAAGGTCTGACGGTCAGACAGGGAGTGTGCAAGGTCTGACAGTCGGACAGGGAGCGTGCAAGGTCTGACAGTCGGACAGGGAGTGTGCAAGGTCTGACTGTCAGACGGGGAGTGTGCAAGGTCTGACGGTCAGACAGGGAGTGTGCAAGGTCTGACAGTCAGACAGGGAGTGTGCAAGGTCCGACAGTCAGACAAGGAGTGTGCAAGGTCTGACGGGTCAGGCAGGGAGTGTGCAAGGTCTGACGGTCAGACAGGGAGCGTGCAAGGTCTGACGGGTCAGACAGGGAGTGTGCAAGGTCTGACAGTCAGACAGGGAGTGTGCAAGGTCTGACTGTCAGACAGGGAGTGTGCAAGGTCTGACGGGTCAGACAGGGAGTGTGCAAGGTCTGACTGTCAGACAGGGAGTGTGCAAGGTCTGACAGTCGGACAGGGAGTGTGCAAGGTCTGACAGTCGGACAGGGAGTGTGCAAGGTCTGACAGTCGGACAGGGAGTGTGCAAGGTCTGACAGTCAGACAGGGAGTGTGCAAGGTCTGACAGTCAGACAGGAAGTGTGCAAGGTCCGACAGTCAGACAGGGAGTGTGCAAGGTCTGACTGTCAGACAGGGAGTGTGCAAGGTCTGACTGTCAGACAGGGAGTGTGCAAGGTCTGACTGTCAGACAGGGAGTGTGCAAGGTCTGACTGTCAGACAGGGAGTGTGCAAGGTCTGACAGTCGGACAGGGAGTGTGCAAGGTCCGACAGTCAGACAGGGAGTGTGCAAGGTCTGACTGTCAGACGGGGAGTGTGCAAGGTCTGACAGTCGGACAGGGAGTGTGCAAGGTCTGACAGTCAGACAGGGAGTGTGCAAGGTCTGACTATCGGACAGGGAGTGTGCAAGGTCCGACAGTCAGACAGGGAGTGTGCAAGGTCTGACAGTCGGACAGGGAGTGTGCAAGGTCTGACTGTCAGACGGGGAGTGTGCAAGGTCTGACAGTCAGACAGGGAATGTGCAAGGTCTGACTGCCGGACAGGGAGTGTGCAAGGTCTGACAGTCGGACAGGGAGTGTGCAAGGTCTGACAGTCAGACAAGGAGTGTGCAAGGTCTGACAGTCGGACAGGGAGTGTGCAAGGTCTGACAGTCAGACAAGGAGTGTGCAAGGTCTGACAGTCAGACAAGGAGTGTGCAAGGTCCGACTGTCAGACAGGGAGTGTGCAAGGTCTGACAGTCAGACAGGGAGTGTGCAAGGTCTGACAGTCAGACAGGGAGTGTGCAAAGTCTGACAGTCGGACAGGGAGTGTGCAAGGTCTGACAGTCAGACAGGGAGCGTGCAAAGTCTGACAGTCGGACAGGGAGCGTGCAAGGTCTGACAGTCGGACAGGGAGTGTGCAAGGTCTGACAGTCGGACAGGGAGTGTCTAAGGTCTGGCAGTCGGACAGGGAGTGTGCAAGGTCTGACAGTCGGACAGGGAGTGTCTAAGGTCTGACAGTCGGACAGGGAGTGTGCAAGGTCTGACAGTCAGACAGGGAGTGTGCAAGGTCTGACAGTCGGACAGGGAGTGTGCAAGGTCTGACAGTCAGACGGGGAGTGTGCAAGGTCTGACAGTCGGACAGGGAGTGTGCAAGGTCTGACAGTCAGACAGTGAGTGTGCAAGGTCTGACTGTCAGACAGGGAGTGTGCAAGGTCTGACAGTCGGACAGGGAGTGTGCAAGGTCTGACAGTCGGACAGGGAGTGTGCAAGGTCTGACTGTCAGACAGGGAGTGTGCAAGGTCTGACAGTCGGACAGGGAGTGTGCAAGGTCTGACAGTCAGACAGGGAGTGTGCAAGGTCTGACTGTCAGACAGGGAGTGTGCAAGGTCTGACGGGTCAGGCAGGGAGTGTGCAAGGTCTGACAGTCGGACAGGGAGTGTGCAAGGTCTGACTGTCAGACAGGGAGTGTGCAAGGTCTGACTGTCAGACGGGGAGTGTGCAAGGTCTGACGGGTCAGGCAGGGAGTGTGCAAGGTCTGACAGTCGGACAGGGAGTGTGCAAGGTCTGACAGTCGGACAGGGAGTGTGCAAGGTCTGACTATCGGACAGGGAGTTTGCAAGGTCTGACAGTCAGACGGGGAGTGTGCAAGGTCTGACTGTCAGACAGGGAGTGTGCAAGGTCTGACTGTCAGACGGGGAGTGTGCAAGGTCTGAGTGTCAGACAGGGAGTGTGCAAGGTCTGACAGTCGGACAGGGAGTGTGCAAGATCTGACTGTCAGGCAGGGAGCGTGCAAGTTCTGACAGTCGGACAGGGAGCGTGCAAGGTCTGACTGTCAGGCAGGGAGTGTGCAAGGTCTGACAGTTGGACAGGGAGTGTGCAAGGTCTGATGGGTCAGGCAGGGAGCGTGCAAGATCTGACTGTCAGGCAGGGAGCGTGCAAGGTCTGACAGTCAGACAGGGAGCGTGCAAGGTCTGACACGTCAGACAGATGAACTCAAGGCATTGTCAGAAGATGAGACTGTTAGATTATCGCATGAAACATGGCTGAGGGTTGGGCAGAACTGGCAGCTGAGTGTTTCAGGGTTCAAATGCTATCATGGGATAGAGGAGGTGTTAAGAGAGGAGAGGGAATTGACATTTTGATGAGGGAGAATATCATGGCAGTATGTGGAGCAAATGAAAGACCATTAGACATAGGAGCAGAATTAGGCCATTTGGCCCATCGTGTCTGCTCTTCTATTCCGTCATTGCTGATTTATTATCCCCCTCAACCCCACTCTCCTGCCTCCTCCCTGTAAGCATTGATACCCTGACTAATGAAGAACCTATCAACCTTCACTTTAAATATACCGAACGACTTGGCCTCCACAGGCGTCTCTGGCTAAAGAAGTTCTTCCTTATCTCAGGTATAGTCTGGTGAACATATATGGGAAGAATACAGTACAAATAAGACCAGAAGACATAGGAGCAGAATGAGCCCATCTGGCCCATTGGGTTTGCTCCGCCATTCCATCATGGCTGATCCTTTTTTTTTCTCCTCCTCAACCCCATTTCCCGGCCTTCTCCCCGTAACCTTTGATGCCATGTCCAATCAAGAACCTATCAATCTCTGCCTTAAGCATACCCAGTGACCTGGCCTCCACAGCTGCATGTGGCAACAAATTCCACAAATTCACCATGCTTCGGCTAAAGAAATTTTTCTGCATTTCTGTTTTGAAAGGACACCCCTCTATCCTGAGGCTGCACTCTCTTGTCCTAGGTGCTCCCAGTGTGGGAAACATTCTTTCCACATCTAGTCTGTCTAGGCCTTTCAACATTCGAATGCGATCCCCCCACCCCCCCGCCATCCTTCTGAATTCCAGCGAGTACAGACCCAGAGCCATCAAACATTCCTCATATGATAACCCTTTCATTCCTGGAATCACCCTTGAGAACCTCCACTGTACCCTCTCCAATGCCAGCACACCTTTTCTAAGATGAGAAGACCAAAACTGTTCACAATACACAAGTTGAGGCCTCACCAGTGCCTTATAAAGCCTCAGCATCACATCCCTGCTCTTGTATTCTAGTCCTCTTGAAATGAATGCTAACATGGCATTTGCCTTCCTCACCAATGACTCAACCTGCAAGTTAACCTTCAGGGTGTTCTGCACAAGGACTTCAAAGTCCCTCTGCATCTCAGATTCCTGGATTTTCTCCTCGTTTAGAAAATAATCTGCACATTTATTTCTTCTACCAAAGTGCTTAACCACACATTTTCCAACATGGCATTTAATTTGCCACTTTCTTTGCCATTCTCCTATTCTGTCTTAGTCCTTCTGCATCCTACCTGTTTCATCAACACTACCTGCCCCTCCACCAATCTTCGTATCATTTGCAAACTTGGCAACAAAGCCATCTATTCCATCATCTAAATCATTGATATACCCCATAAAAAGAAGTGGTCCCAACACCGAGCCCTATGGAACACCACTAGTCACTGGCAGCCAATCAGGAAAGGATCCTTTTATTCCCACTCACTGCCTCCTACCAATCATCCAATGCTCTAACCACGTTAGTAACTTTCCGGTAGTACCGTGGGCTGTTAACTTGGTAAGCAGCCTCATGTGTGGCTCCTTGTCAAAGGGTGGGTTAGGGCTGACATGCTCAGAGAAAGGATTGCAAAAAGGAGCAAGACAAATTGAAAGTATTTATCACAGGAAAGCAAAATATGATATATGAGGGAGACAGTTCAAATCCAGAAAAGAGAAGCCAGATGAAAGTGCAAATGATTTAATTGCAGCATTGTATGCCCTGCCAGACAGCTGTGCGTATGGAAATATGAAAGATGAGCTGATTAGAGACACTAGGCACCGAATTGTCAGTGAGACTTCACATGAAGGCAAATCTCACACTAGAGAAAGCTATTACTATGGTGAGACAATGTGAGAATGTTTGTCAGCAACAGGCATGAAAAGGATGCTGAGGTAAAGTTAGAGCTGTAGAAAAAGAAGGATACAAACAAAGTGCTGTCTGAAAGAGGTGACAGAGAGGGACAATAAAACAACCATGATAGAATGAGCTTCCTGTAGCTTCCTGTAGAAGTAGTAGAGGCCAGTTCAGTTGTGTCATTTAAGGTAAAATTGGATAGGTTTATGGACAGGAAAGGAGTGGAGGGTTATGGGCTGAGTGCGGGTTGGTGGGACTAGGTGAGATTAAGGGTTCGGCACGGACTAGGAGGGCCGAGATGGCCTGTTTCCGTGCTGTGATTGTTATATGGTTATATGGTTATAGAATGGTGGAGCATTCTCAATGGGCTGAATGGCCTTATAATCTAATTTTAATGCATGTAGAGTAGGTGATCAGGGTAGATGACCATTTCCTGCTCTTATCTCTTCTGTTCTGATGTGTTTGAATGAAGTTACATCAGTTTGAGAGCAACGGTAAGGATGAAAAAAGACTTCAGGAGTCTTGGGGATGAGACGGCACCTGTGAGGTTTCTCATCATCCATTCCTCTTCAGCAGGGGTTCCCAACCTGAGGCCTACAGAACCCTCGGTTAATGGTTAACAAGGTTTTCAAAGTCAGTACGGATAATGTGCTAACTTTGAAGAGGATTAATGTAAAACTAATGAACCTGAACTGGCAGCTGACTTAGATCTCTTACAATTTTAATTTCTATCAAAGGCTATCGAAATTAAAATCATGCAAGACAGGAATGGAGCCGTCAATTCATTTCACACCATCATAAAATTATCCCCATTGCCTCAAAACTCAAAAAAGGATGATGAACAAGAAGACCGGATTCACATCCTCACAAGTGTCACTGACTTTGATGAGAACGATCTAGTGAGAATAAAAACCAAACCATGTCATTTTCAAATTGTAGTCAAGTTAGCCCTTTTTTAAAACTTGCAGTTGCAGGAATTCTGGATGATCTTCAAAAGCAAAATGGTTTTGCTTGTGTTATTTTTAAATATGCTTTTATACTGAGTACTAGTTGATGGCCATGGCAAAACGTGACTTTTATCACAATAAAAAATTTTCTATTAATGTAATGTATAAAAATACATTCTTCAGTCTACCTTTGAGACATAAGGTGTTCTTGTGAAGGTACGGAGCTTGACAAATGCTGTCAGGAAGTGGTAAGGCAATAGTGATATTGTAAAGTATAAAAATAGATAAGGTGGATTTAATTAAAAGGCTGTCAATCCTCAAATTAGAGAAGTCACCCATTTGTGATGGCCCTAGATTATCCTCAGCAGGAAGACAGAAGCTGTGGAGCTGTAGCCATAATCCTCCCACCCTCAGTGTGGAAGAGGAGGAGCAAAGGGCTGAAAGACCACACGTTTAAAAGCAATGAACAGGGATAAACTCAGGAATCTCAGGCTGAATTTAAGCGTGCACACCTCTTACACCATGATGGTGGCAGCAATGCTCTGAGCCACAATCACAGGCAAGAAGAAATGAAATTTCAAATAAATGCATGAAAGTTAGTCAAGTTTCTAGTCACTTAACTTTATACATGTACATAAGGTATATAACCATATAATGTATATAGAAATGAGATGACTATAAAGCATAGTAATACACGTAACACACATTTGAGAGCCCAAACTCCCGAAAGGCTAAGAGTCAGTAAATAAGGAAAACTAGTGACTCCAGACGGAAGGTTACCAGTGAAACAAGCCAAAATGAAAAGAGACAATTGTTTTGAAAAACTGTAAATTGTGATGTGGAATTCATAGCCCAAAGGCTGGTGGAAACAAATTCAATAGCAGCATTCACAAGCAAACAAAGGATAAATAATGCAAGGTGGAGAATTATTCTTCAATGGACGCAAGAACACATGAAGGTGGAAGCAGAAAGCAGAGCATCTGGCCCTTCAATCCTTTTCTGCAGTTTAATATGATCAGCTTCTCCTTTCTGACAGCTCTCTGCAGCTCAGAATTCTCTCATCATTCAAAGTTTTATCTAATTCCGCTTAAAATAATTCCAGTAGCCTCAT
This sequence comes from Hypanus sabinus, assembly GCF_030144855.1. NCBI lineage: Eukaryota > Metazoa > Chordata > Chondrichthyes > Myliobatiformes > Dasyatidae > Hypanus > Hypanus sabinus. The sequence continues at coordinate 105,242,279 of NC_082719.1, read as the reverse complement.
CTCTAAGACCTTCCACAGGGTAGAGAATTCTAGAGCTACACCAACCTCTCTGAGAAGAAATTCCAGCTGCAAATGGCTGCTCACTGAGAACTACTTCCCCTTGTTCAAACTGAGACACAAGAGAGATTCTGCTGATGCTGGGGATCCAGAGCGGCGCCTGCAAAGTGCTGGAGGAGCTCAGCAGGTCAGGCAGCATCTATGGAAACGAATAAACAGTCAATGTTTCAGGCTCAGATGAAGGGTCCTGATACGGTACGGGAGGTGAACTGAGTGTAAATGGACATGGTCACCTCGTCAAGCACCTCTGCTCCACCTGCAAAATGTGGAATTTCTCAGAGGCCCAACATTTTAATTCCCATTCCCATTCCAGCATGTCGGTCCATGTACCCCTCTTGTGCCACAGTGAGGACATCCTCAAGGGTAGAGGAGTGACACCTTATAGATTGTGTAGGTAGCTTTCAACCTGTTGGCATGAATATCGATTTCTCCTTCTGGTTAAAAAAATTATTCCTCCCCCTCTGTTCTATTCTCCACTCTAGCCACTTACCTCTTCTCACTTGCCTATCACCTCCCCTTGGGTCCTCTCTCCCTCCCCTTTCTCTTGTGGATCACACTCCTCTCCTATCAAATTCCTACCACTGCTGGTTTCACCCATCAGCTCTCAGCTATCTGCCTTCCCCTCCCCCAGCTTTTATTCTGCCATTTTCCCCCTTCCTTTCCAGTCCTGATGAAGGGTCTCAGCCTGAAATGTTGACCATTTCTTTACTTCCACAGATGCTGCCTAACCTGCTGAGTTCCTCCAGTATTTTGTTTTTGTTGCAATGTTTATGTTTTGATGTACACATGATAAATAATCTGAATCTCAGCTACCAATGGCTGATTGAATATGATTCTGCATTATCTGGAAAGTGTGGGGCGGGGGGGAGGGTGGAGAGGGCAGAATTTGGATGTTATGAAGAGATACATGCTCACATTCTCTGTAGCTTGTATTTAGTAAGAGATTCTAAGATGGTCTAAATTAGAATTTCTAAAGAAGAATTAGATCGTTTCACCTTTGATGGGGAGGTGCAACTCAGGACGACCCTCCCATCCACGGTGGTGTTTGCGTTTGCGTACCAGTGCACTCGACTCGGTTGTGCATGCTCCAATGTTGGGACTACGCTGTCCTTCAGGGGCTGGGCTAATGGCTCCACATCTGCCTCTTGGGGCCAATCTCATCCACAACAGATCAGATAATGTCCCAGGCGAGGTGCCACGTCTGCTGTGGTGGAATCAGCTCCTGCTGGGTGTTCATGGTGGGATAAGGGGTTTCCACAACTTTAATGATTTAAAGATTTGCTTTATTTGTCACGTGCACATCGAAGCATACAATGAGGGCATCTTTTGAGTCCGTGACCAACACAGTCTGAGGCATCCCTCAAGTGTCTCCATGCTTCCGGCACCAACGTAGCATGGCCACAGAGCCTAACCCTAACCCGTACATCTTTGGAATATGGGAGGAAACTGAAACACTCAGAGGAAATCTACACATTGTCAGGGAGAATGTACTAACACCTCACAGACAGAAGCAGGGACTGAACTCTGAACTCCTACACTAACTGCTATGCGAAGTTTGGTGCTACACTTGGACCCAGTGGGGCATTTGTGATTCGATGCCTGTTCACCTTAATGGAAGGTTGAAGTTGTCGATGGATGCATTGGACCCTGAGTGTGGCTAACATTGCATCTGGTGGGGATTGGATTTTTTATTGTATCACTCCTATGCCCACACCTTCTCACACTCGTCTCGAATGCTGTGATTGGAAGCCTTCCTCTGTCTTTAAAAACAGACGACCCTCTCTCTCCCATCTGTAAAAACAGATGACCCTCTCTCTCCCGTCTGTAAAAACAGACGACCCTCTCTCTCCCCTGTCTGTAAAAACAGACGACCCTCTCTCTCCTCTGTCTGTAAAAACAGACAACCCTCTCTCTCCCCGTCAGTAAAAACAGACGACTCTCTCTCTCGTCTGTCTGTAAAAACAGACAACCCTCTCTCTCATCTGTCTGTAAAAACAGACGACCCTCTCTCTCGTTTGTCTGTAAAAGCAGACGACCCACCCTCTCCCCTGTCGGTAAAAACAGACGACCCTCTCTCTCCCCGTCAGTAAAAACAGATGACCCTCTCTCTCCTCTGTCTGTAAAAACAGACGACCCTCACTCTCCTCTGTAAAAACAGACGACCCTCTCTCTCGTCTGTCTGTAAAAACAGACGACCCTCTCTCTCGTCTGTCTGTAAAAACAGACGACCCTCTCTCTCGTCTGTCTGTAAAAACAGACGACCCGCTCTCTCTCAGTCTGTAAAACAGACGACACTCTCTCTCTCTCTGTCTGTAAAACAGACGACCCTCTCTCTCCCCTGTCTGTAAAACAGACAACACTCTCTCTCTCTGTCTGTAAAACAGACGACCCTCTCTCTCCCCTGTCTGTAAAAACAGACGACACTCTCTCTCTCTGTCTGTAAAACAGACAACACTCTCTCTCTCTGTCTGTAAAACAGTCAACACTCTCTCTCTCTGTCTGTAAAACAGACAACACTCTCTCTCTCTCTCTGTAAAACAGACAACACTCTCTCTCTCTGTCTGTAAAACAGACGACACTCTCTCTCTCTCTCTGTAAAACAGACGACACTCTCTCTCTCTCTCTGTAAAACAGACGACACTCTCTCTCCTCTGTAAAAACAGACGACACTCTCTCTCTCTGTCTGTAAAACAGACGACACTCTCTCTCTCTGTCTGTAAAACAGACGACACTCTCTCTCTCTGTCTGTAAAACAGACGACCCTCTCTCTCTCTGTCTGTAAAACAGACGACACTCTCTCTCCTCTGTAAAAACAGATGACACTCTCTCTCTCTGTCTGTAAAACAGACAACACTCTCTCTCTCTGTCTGTAAAACAGACGACACTCTCTCTCTCTGTCTGTAAAACAGACGACACTCTCTCTCTCTGTCTGTAAAACAGACAACACTCTCTCTCTGTCTGTAAAACAGACAACACTCTCTCTCTCTGTCTGTAAAACAGACGACCCTCTCTCTCCTCTGTCTGTAAAACAGACAACACTCTCTCTCTCTGTCTGTAAAACAGACAACACTCTCTCTCCTCTGTAAAAACAGACAACACTCTCTCTCTCTGTCTGTAAAACAGACAACACTCTCTCTCTCTGTCTGTAAAACAGACGACCCTCTCTCTCTCTCTGTCTGTAAAACAGACAACACTCTCTCTCTCTGTCTGTAAAACAGACGACCCTCTCTCTCCTCTGTCTGTAAAACAGACAACACTCTCTCTCTCTGTCTGTAAAACAGACGACACTCTCTCTCTCTGTCTGTAAAACAGACGACACTCTCTCTCTCTGTCTGTAAAACAGACGACACTTTCTCTCTCTCTCTGTAAAACAGACGACACTCTCTCTCTCAGTCTGTAAAACAGACGACACTCTCTCTCTGTCTGTAAAACAGACGACACTCTCTCTCTCAGTCTGTAAAACAGACAACACTCTCTCTCTCTGTCTGTAAAACAGACGACACTCTCTCTCTCTGTCTGTAAAACAGACGACACTCTCTCTCTCTGTCTGTAAAACAGACAACACTCTCTCTCTCTGTCTGTAAAACAGACGACACTCTCTCTCTCTGTCTGTAAAACAGACGACACTCTCTCTCCTCTATCAAATTCCCCAGTTACTGTAAGATCAAGTATTAAACTCTATTACTGTGGACATTCTAGATTTCTTGCACTCTGTTTTACACTGATAAATTAAATTCTGTGGGATGAATACACACTGTGAAGTTCTCACCTGGCATGAAGCTATAAGAATAAACTCATTGTGAGGCATAGATCTGAGTCGATAGTAAACAACACTCTGGAAAACAACAGGACATGAGGCTAGACCCTTGGCCTCTGGAGGGGCTCTCTCAGCATGAGTTGCGACATAAAAAGGACAAAATTGAAAAGGGTGAATACATGACTGAAGGTGGTATATTGGAATGTGCACAGTTTATGGAATAAGGTAGATGAACTTGTAGCACAGTTACAAATTCCTGTGTATGACATTGTAGGCATCACAGAATCATGGCTGAAAGAAGATTATAGACCGGAGCTTAATGTCCGAGGATAACCCATTGTATCGAAAGGACAGGCAGGAAGGCAAATGGGATGATGTAGCTCTTGGTAAAAAATGAAATCAAATCTTTAAAAAGATGTTCCATAGAGTCAGAAGATGTTGAATCGCTGTGGACAGAGCTAAGGAACTGCAAGGGTATAAAAGACCCAGATGGGAGTTGAATACAGACCCCCAAATAGTAGAGAAGAAGAGGTCTACAAATTACAATGGGAGATAGAACATGCATGTGGAAAGGCCAATGTTACAAAAGTCATGGGGACTTCAGTACGCAGGTAGATTGGTGCTGGATCCCATGAGGGGGAGTTTCTAGAGTGCCTAAGGGATGGTTTTCAGAGCAGCTCCCGGTTGAGCCCTCGAGAGGATCAGCTATTCTGGATTGGGTGTTGTGCAATCAAACAGAATTGTTTAGAAAGCTTAAGGTAAAGAACCCTTAGATCATAATATGATCAAATTCACCCTGAAATTTCCGAAGGAGAAGCTAAGGTCAAAGGTATTGCAGTGGAGTAAAGGGAATTCGAGAGGCATAAGAGGAGTTGGCCAGAACTGTTTGGAAAAGAACACTGGCAGGGATGATGGCAGAGCAGCAAGGGCTGGAATTTCTGGAAGGAATTCAGAAGGCTCAGGATATATACATCCCACAGAGGAAGAAGTATTCTAAAGGCAAGATGACACGACCATGGCCAACAAGAGAAGTCAAAGCCAACATAAAAGCCAAAGCAAAAATTAGTGGGAAGTTAGAGGATTGGGAAACTTGTAAATACTAACAGAAGACAACTAAAAAAGGTAAAGATGGAACATGAAAGTAAGCTAGCCAATAATATTGAAAAGGATACCAAAATGTTGACAGTTCTTTTCTGTAGATGGTAGCTGGCCTGCTGAATTCCTCCAACATATTGTGTGAGTTAAATGGAATGCAGTGGCAGAAGTGTACGGTCATGCACTTTAGTAGAAGAAATGAAAGGGTTGATTATTTTCTAAATGGAGAGAAAATTCAAAAATCTGAGGCATTAGGGGACTTGGTAGTCCTTGTACAAGATTTCCTAAGATTAATTTGCAGGTTGAGTCTGTGGTGAGGTCGGTAAATGCAACATTCACATTCATTTCAAGAGGACTAGAATATAAAAGCAAGGATGTAATGTTGAGACTTATAAAGCACTGATGAGGCCTCACTTGGAGTGTTGTGAGCAGTTTTGGGCCCCTTATCTTAGAAAGGATGTGCTGAAACTGGAGAGTGTTCGAAGGAGGTTACAAAAATGATTGCTGAAATCGTAACAATGAGGTTGTCACATAAGATGTGAACGTGCCCTGTGACTGATCACACAGTACATGTTAAACTTAAACAGCCGATATACCAGAATCAGAATCAGAATCAGGTTTATTATCACCGGCACGTGACGTTAACTTAGCAGCAGCAGTTCAATGCAATACATAATCTAGCAGAGAGAGAAAGAGAAAATAATAATAATAAATAAATAAATAAATAAATAAATTACATATATTGAACAGATAAAAAACATGCAAAAACAGAAAAACTGTATATTTAAAAAAGTGAGCTAGTGTCCAAAGTTTCAATGTCCATTTATGAATTGGATGACAGAGGGGAAGAAGCTGTTCCTGAATCGCTGAATGTGTGCCTTCAGGCTTCTGTACCTCCTACCTGATGGTAACAGTGAGAAAAAGGCATGCCCAGGGTGCTGGGGGTCCTTAATAACGGACACTGCCTTTCTGATACACTGCTTCCCAAAGATGTCCTGGGTACTTTGTAGGCTAGTGCCCAAGATGGAGCCGACTAGACGTACAACCTTCTGCAGCTTCTTTCGGTCCTGTGTAGTAGCCCCTCCATACCAGACAGTGATGCAGCCTGTCAGAATGCTCTCCACGGAACAACTATAGAAGTTTTTGAGTGTATTTGTTGACGTGCCGAATCTCTTCAAACTCCTAATAAAGTATAGCTGCTGTCTTGCCTTCTTTATAACTACATCAATATGTTGGGACAAAGTTAGATCCTCAGAGATCTTGACCCCGAGGAACTTGAAGCTGTTCACTCTCTCCACTTCTGATCCCTCTGTGAGGATTGGTATGTGTTCCTTCATCTTACCCTTCCTGAAGTCCACAATCAGCTCTTTCATCTTCCTGACATTGAGTGCCAGGTTGTTGCTGTGGCACCACTCCACTAGTTGCCATATCTCACTCCTGTACACCCTCTTGTCACCACCTGAGATTCTACCAACAATGGTTGTATCGTCAGCAAATTTATAGATGGTATTTGAGCTATGCCTAGCCACACTGTCAAGTGTATATAGAGAGTAGAGCAGTGGGATAAGCACACACCCCTGAGGTGTGCCAGTGTTGATTGCCAGCGAGGATCACCAATCCGCACAGACTGTGGTCTTCCGGTTAGGAAGTTGAGGATCCAGTTGCAGAGGGAGGTACAGACACTTTAAGAGCTCTTTTAAGAGTTCCCAACACAACATACCAAACTTTCTTGTCATGTTGCAAATCCATTCATCTCTCACTACTATGTATATTCACTTTTCACTCTGTACTGACCATAAATAACACTCAGGTATTGCTTAAGGAGTTCCACTTTCAACATGAAAAGAGGCATTATAGGGTGGACAGCCAGAGACTTTTTCCCAGAGTGGAAATAGCTAATATAAGGGGGCATAATTTTGGAGAAAAGTACAAGGGGATGTCAGTGGTAACTGGTGGGTGCGTGGTATGCCCTGCTTGGGGTGGTGGCAGAGACATTTTAAGAGTCTCTTAAACAGACACATGGATGATAGAAAAATGGCGGCCTATGAGGGAGGGAAAAGTTAGATTGATCTTAGAGTAGGTCAAAGAGTCAGTACATCACCAAGGGCCAAAGGACTTGTACCGTGTGTATGTTCTATGTTCTGCACACAGAGGCTTTTTAAATATGCTTGGTTTATTTTTATACACAAAACACAAGTCTGAATTTAAATTAAAATTCCGTTGTAATTATGCCCAGGCAAAAGACCACATGAGAAGCAGTTTGAAACAGCTCCTTCCCCTCTGCTGGAAATACACAGCTACAATGTTGATGCATTATTAGCAGCCGGATCTCAGGAGTCTTGGGAATATGACAAACGCAGGATTTATTTGAAAATATGTCTGAGAGTCTGAGGCCAAAGACTGGAGCCCTTGAGGTAGCCTCACCTTGGGTTTGAGGCCTGTGTGTCTGAGTGGCTGGGAGGGAGGGAGGGAGGGAGGGAAGGAGGGAATGAGGAGGTCTGGAGGTGGCCAGTCCTGGGGTAGGAGACCTCTATGTGTAAGTGGGTGAGTGAGCAGAAGGGAGGAGGTTCAGGGGTGGCCTCTCCTGGGGCTGGAGGCCTGTGTCAGTGGGTGGGTGAGTGTTATGGTTGGAATGCGTTTGTTTTGCTGTTGTCGTTGCTTGTGTTACTCTGATGAACATTGTTGGTGGAGGTACAGTATGTTGATGCTGGAAAGTGTGGTGACACTAGCGGGCTGCCCTCAGCACACCCTCGGACTGTGTTGGTTGTTACACAATGCATTTCACTGGATGTTTCTGTATATGTGTGTTGTTGGGCTATAACAGGTCAGAGCATATTTATGTGAGCAGGAGGCACTATTGTTGAGGTTGTCATGCTAGGAATTGAAGGCACAGCTGGTTTGGGTGTTGATGCTGAATGTCATAGGCCAAGGTCAACTGCAAGTCTTCAATACGCAGGTAGATTCGAAAACCAGGTTGGTGCTCGTTTACGGGAAGAGGAATTTCTAGAGTGTCTACAAGATGATTTTTTGGAGCAGCTCATGGTTGAGCTCACCAGAGGATCAGCCATTCTGGATTGGGGGTTGTTCAATGAACCAGAATTGATTAGAGAGTTTAAGGTAAAAGAACCTTTAGGGGAATGTGATCATAATATGATCGAATTCACCCTGAAATTTGAGGAGAAGCTAAAGTTAGATGTATCAATATTACAGTGGAGTAAAGGGAATCACAGAGGCATGAGAGAGGAGTTGGCAAGAACTGAATGGAAAAGAATACCGGCAGGATGACAGCAGAGCAACAATGGCTGGAATTTCAGGAAGGAATTCAGAAGGCTCAGGATATGTACATCACAAAGAGGAAGAAGTATTCTAAAGGAAAGTTGACACAGCCATGGCTAACAAGAGAAGTCAAAGCCAACATAAAAGCCAAAGAGAGGGCATATAATAAAGCAAATATTAGTGGGAAGTGAGAGGATTGGGAAGCCTTCAAATACCAACAGAAGACAACTAAAAAGTCATTAAGAACTTAAGGATAGAATATGAAAGTAAGCTAGCCGACACCATTAAAGAGGATACCAAAAGTTTCTTCAGATACATAAAGTGTAAAGGAGAGGTGAGAGTGGACATTGAACTGCTGGAAAACGATGCTGGAGAAGTAACAATGGGGGATAACAAAATGGCAGATGAACTGCATAAGTATTTTCACCGTGGAAGCCACTAGCAGTATGGTGGAAGTTGCAAGTGTCAGGGAGCATGAAGTGTGTTAAGTTACCATAACTACAGAGAAGGTTCTTGGGGAAACTGAAAGGTCTAAAGATGGATAAGTCACTGGACCAGATGGTGCACACCCTAGATTTCTGAAAGAGGTGGCTGAGGTGATTGTGGAGGCATTAGTCATGATCTTTCAAGAATCACTGGATTCTGGAATGGTTCTGGAAGACAGGAAAATCGCAAATGTCACTCCACTAATTGCTGGATGTTGGATTCCTGAGACACCCAGGGTCTACCAGAGAACTACATCTGCTGAAGAACATCCATCTGCAGCTCCGTGAAGACCGTGTTGGGGATCTGGAGCAGCAGCTGGATGACCTTTGGCCTGTACCAGAGAGTGAGGAAAAAATCCATCTGGATTACAGAGAAGTAGTCACCCCTAAGTTTGTGGGGGATGACCTCCCGGGGAATGCCGCAGAGACTGGGTTACAGGCACTGAGCGTGGGTCCGTGGTGCAGAAGGGAAAGAGGGAAAGAGGGGAGAGATAGTGATAGGGACTCAATAGTCAGAGGGACAGACAGGAGATTCTGTGGAAGTGAATAGGACAACTGGATGGTATGTTCCTCCCAGGTGCCAGGATCAGGGATGTCTCTGATTGCATACTCAGCATTTTAGAGGGGGAAGGAGAGCAGCCAGTCTCATGGTCCAGTCCGTGCCTTCCATATTCCAGTTATTTCCTTTTCCCTGTGTTCCGTTGGGCACCTTCATTAAGGCACCTGATCTTCATTTCGAACCATCAGCATAAAAGGCTCCGGGTTACAGCTACTCATTGCTGGACCATCATCAGAAGTTTGTCACCGGTAACCAGTCACCGGAAGCCAGTCACCTCAGCAAGGTAGCTGTGCCTGTTTCGGGGCCGCCGAGAATCATGGACTCCAGTTGCTTCAGTGCCGTGGCCGTTTAGTGAATTCAGTCATTCAGCTGGGTTGCCGGCCATTTTGCTGTTACTCCAAGTAAGATACGAATTTCGTTGTTTTCATGGCCAGCTGAGACTGGGTCAAGTCTGAGTCTGCCGTCTGCTGTTCCTGGGTCGAGTCGAGAGCCTGTTCTAGTCCTTCCAGCTGAGCCATTTGCCGCTACTCCGAGTTGGGTATTCCGTCTCCTCGTTGTCCAAGTCCTTCAAGTCCAGGCTTGTCATCCATGTCCAAGTCCAGGCTCCAAGACGTGTTCCAGTTCCAGGCTCCGTGTTCCAGTTCCAGGCTCCGTGTTCCAGTTCCAGGCTCCGTGTTCCAGTTCCAGGCTCCGTGTTCCAGTTCCAGGCTTGTGTTCCAAATCTAGGCTGAGTCCCAATCAAGTTCCGACTCCGAGTCAAGATCCAAGTTCTGACTCCAAGTCAAGTCCGAGTCCAAGTTCTAGTCCAGGTTTTATTGGTTTATTATCCAATGTTGGCATTTTTGTCGTTGCTCTCTGGCCTTCCTAGTAACGATCAATAAACACTGTTCTATTTATACTACCTGTGTGTCTGTGTCCTGCACTTGGGTCTGCTCTCAACGCTCCCTTGTAACAGCCAGATGCCTTGGTACTTACTTAGAGAGCTAGGTAGAAGGCTGAGAAGCAGGACTTTCCGGGTAGTAATTTCTGGATTGCTACCTATGCCATGGGCCATTGAGGGTAGAAACAGGATGATTTGGCAGATAAATGCGTAGCTGAGAAGCTGGTGCAGGGGGCAGGGCTTCAGGTTCTTGGATCATTGGGATCTCTTCTGGGGGTTGTCTCTGAACCTGAGGGGAATCAATATTCTCGCGGGCAGGTTCGGTAGAGATGTTGGTGAAAGTTTAAGCTAATTTGGAAAAGGGGTGGGAACCAGAGTGAAGGGACTCAGGATAGGATGGATAGTAAAAAGCAAAGATAGCGTGCAGTCGGACTGTCAGGAAGGGCAGGTAGATGATAGGACAAAATTGCAGCCAGCAGGGTGAGTATCAGTGCATTAGGAATGCACAATCAAAAAAGGTAGCAAATACAGTACTCAAAGTGTTATATCTTAATGCACAGAGAATAAGAAATAAGGCAGATGATATTGTCAGGTATGATGTTCTGGCCATCACTGAATCGTGGCTGAAGGATGGTTGCAGTTGGGAGCTGAATGTCCAAGGGTACATATTGTTTCAGAGGGATAGGAAGGGAGGCAGAGGGGGAGGTGTGGCTCTGCTGGCACCTTATCTGGTGCATATATCTGTAGAATGGCATCATATCTGTAGAAAGATGTCACATAGGATCAGAAGATGTTGAATCTTTGTGGGTTGAGTTAAGAAACTGTAAGGACAAAAGGACTCTGATAGCAGTTACATTCAGGCCTCCCAACAGTAGCTGGGATGTGGACCACCGATTACAACAGAATGTAGAAAAGGCATATCAAAAGGGCAATGTTATGATAGTCATGGGAAATTTCAACATGCAGGTCGATTGGCAAAATCAGGTTGGAAATGGATCTCGAGAGTGAGTTTGTTGAATGCCTAAGAGATGGCTTTTTGGAACAGTTTGTCGTTGAGCCTGCTATTCTGGATTGGGTGTTATGCAATGAACCAGAGGTGATTAGGGATTCCATTTGAAATTTGATAGGGAGAAAGTAAAGTCTGATGTAGCAGTATTTCAGTGGAGTAAAGGAAATTACAGTGGGATGAGAGAGGAATTCACCAAAGTAATTTGAAAGGGCAAAGATATGCAGATGAAATACAGTGTTGGGAAGTATATGGTCACGCCCTTTGTAGAAGAAATGAAAGGGTTGACTATTTTCAACTGAAGAGTAAATACAAAGAACTGAGGTGAGAGCTAAGGTGCAAACTGACTTTGTGCAGTCCTTGTGCAGGATTCCCTAAAGGTTAATTTGCAGGTTGAGTCTGCGGTGAGGAAGACAAATGTGCTGCTTGTATTCATTTCAAGAGGACAAGAATATAAAAGCAAGGATATAATGCTGAGACTTTATAAAGCACTGGTGAGGCCTCACTTGTGGAGTATTGTGAGCAGTTTTGAGCCCATTATCTTAGAAAGGATGTGCAGAAACTATAGAGGGTTCAAAGGAGATTCATGAAAATTATTCCAGGATTGAATGGCTTGTCAGAAGAGGAGCATTTGATGGCTCTGGCCTATATTCACTAACTCAGAACAAGGAGGGGTGACCTCATTGAAATCTATCAAATAGTGAAAGGCCTTAATAGAGATGATGTGATGTTTCCCTATGGCGGGAGTGTCTAAGACCAGAGGACACAGCCTCAGCCTTTTAGAATGTAAATGTGGAAGAATTTCTTTAGCCATCTGAATCTGTGAATCTGTGGAATCTGTGGAATTCTTTGCCACAGGCAGCTGTGGAGGCCACGTGTTTATGTATATTTAAGGCAGAGGTTGATAGATTCTTGATTAGTCAGGGCATGAAGGGATATGGGGAGGATGCAGGAGATTGGGGCTGAGAGGAAAATTGGATCAGTCATGATGAAAAGGTGGAACAGACTCAATGGGCCAAATGGCCTATTTCTGCTCCTATATCTTTTGGTCTTATGGAAAGTCTGGAAATCTAAAGCCTCAAGACTTGGGACCTGGAGGCCTGTCCTGGGGCTGGTGGTCTGTGTGTGGGTGGGTAGGAAGGGAGGGAGAGAGGAGGGAATATTTTGCTGCTTGTTGTCCTGGGTTGTTTTGACAATGCTATATTGTGGGGTGCTGGAGTATGTGGTGAACTTTATGAGCTGCCCCAGCACTTCCTCAATCCGCTGCTTGCTGATGCATTTCACTTTATGCTTCATTGTACACGTGATAAATACATAAATCTGAGTCTGAGATCGGAATGGCCAGAGGAGAGCTGCTAGATTACAAAGGCATGTCAATACCGTTGTTTGAAAATATGTCTCAATATATCTCACCACCAGTGATGCTAAATGGATTACATTTCATCAGTGTCATAATTACATCTGGTGGGAATTCAAGTTACATTAACCCCTACCTTTGTAGCCAGACTTTGCTCTGTAGCTTTGGACACCAATTTCTCAGGAGGGATCTTCCACTTCTTGCATTTGGAGCTGACATTCCAGAAGTTTTCTTTGACAGGATGCAGGGTGGACAATCTGTTGAAAAAAAAAATCAGTGTATCAAAGTTTAAAGTTTGAAGTAAATTTATTATCAACGAACATGTATGTCCCCGTTTACAACCCTGAGATTTGCTTTCTCCTGGGCATTCATAGCAAGTAGAAAGGAAAAAAAAACTGCACACGACAAAAATCCAGTGTGTAAAAGACAACAAACTGCAAACACAGAACGAGAATAAAAACCTGTAAATAATCGATATATATCGAGAACTCTATTAGCCCTCCGTCTACTCGAGATATTCAGTAACTATTTTATTCAGATCTATTCACAAAACATTTAAGATTCAGAATTCAAGATTGCTTTATGTAATTTCTCGTATACAAGACTAAAGGAGAAAATATCAAAGTTTCCAAGATATTTCCCACAGGTCAAAATTCTGCTGACATTTGCAGATGATTTTAAAACACACCACCATTTTGTTAACCATGATAGCTCTTTAGTTTTTGATTTCAATTCTCATTTGCACCAGATGCAGATTACTTCTTCCCTCTTAGACCATACGACATGGGAGCATAATTAGGCCATTCAGCCCATCGAGTCTGCTCTGCCATTCCATCATTCCATCATGTGCTTTTTTTCCATCAATGCTGCCTGGTCTGCTGAGTTCCTCCAGCACTTTCTGAGTGTTGCTTGGATTTCCAGCATCTGCAGATTTTCTCTTGTTTGTGGTTGAAGGGAAGTAGCTGTTCTTGTTGGACTTCTGAGCCTCATGCTCAATGGGAGCCACGAGAAGATGCCTTGGCCCAGACGGTAGAGATCTCTGATGATAGATATTGACTTCTGGAGGAAGCAGTTTCCTGAAGACACACACTCAGTGATTCAGGAACAGCTTCTTCCCCTCTGCCATCAGATTTCTGACTGGATAATGAACCCATGAACACTACCTCACTACTTTTTTTCTCTCTTTTTGAACCAATTATTTAACTTTTTAAAATTAATTTAATTTTCTTAAGTGTGAGGGTGAAAAGCCCGAGGTCGTAGTCCATTTGATGTGTGCTGGACTAGTGATGAGGTTCTACATCAAGAGTTCAGGGTGTGAGGTGCTAAGTTAAAAGGCAGGACCACCAAGGTTGTGATATCTGGATTGTTACCCATGTCACGTGCTAGTGAGGCCAGAACTAGGAAGGTTATACAGTTTAACATCTGGCTAAGGAGTTGGTGTAGGAGGGAGGGCATAAGATTTTTGGATCACTGGTCTCTCTTCCAGGGATGGTGGGATCTGTACAGAAGGGACAGTTTCCACCTGAACTGGAAGGGGCTAATATCCTAGCAGGAGGGTTTGTTAATGCTGCAGGTGAGGTTTAAGCTAGAGTTGCAGGGGGATGGGAACCAGAGTGCCAGAACAGTTAGTGGAGAAGTTGTGAAGACAGATGTTGTTAAGACCTCTGACAAAGTTAGGAATCAAAAGGTTGAGCATGGTGCGACTAGTGTCCTGAGCTGTGTATATTTCAAAGGAAAATGTATCGTAGGAAAGGCCAATGAGCTCAGGACATGGATCAATACCTGGAATTATGATGTTGTAGCCATGAGTGAGGCTTGGTTGCAGGAGGGGCAGGACTGACAGCTCAGTATTCTGGGATTCCATTGTTTTAGATCTGACAGAGAGGGAGGGATTAAAGGAGAAGGGATGGCGTTACTAGTCAGGGGAAATGTCACGGCAGTGCTCTGTCAGGACAGACTGGAGAACTTGACTAATGAGGTGTTATGGGTAGAACTGAGAAATAACAAAAGTATGACCATGTTAATGGGGCTGTATTACAAACTAGCCAACAGTCCAAGGGAGTTAAAGGAACAAATTAGTGGTGAGATAGCAGACTGTTGCAAGAAACATAAGGTTGTTGTAGTAGGTGATTTTAACTTTTCACATATTGACTGGGAATCCCGTACTGTAAAGGAATAGACAGGATAGAGTTTGTCAAATGTGTTCAGTAAAGTTTCCTTTTCCAGTACGTAGAAGTCCCAACAAGAGAGTGTGCAATACTGGATCTACTTTTTGGGAATGGGACTGGACAGGTGACAGAAATTTGTTTAGGGGAATACTTTGCATCTAGTGACCACAGTGACATCAGTTCAAAGTAAATATGCAAAAGAGATAAGTCTGGTGCACGGGTTAAGTTTCTAAATTGGAGAAAGGCCAATTTTGTTTATATGTGGATTGGGGCAGGCTTTTTACTGGCAAAGGTGGGCTTGGTAAGTGGGGTCCTTCAAGAATGTAATTTTGAGAGTACAGAAGTTGTATGTGCCTGTCAGGATGAAAGGTAAAGAGAACACATGTAGGGAACAAACACGAGGAAATCTGCAGATGCTGGAAATTCAAACAACACACACATAGGGAGAAGCACTGTCGAGGTTTTGGGCTGAGACCCTTCGTCAGGACATGTAGGGAACCTTGGTTTTCAGGAACATTGTGGCCCTGGTTAAAAGGGAAAAGGAGGTGTATAGCAGGCAAAGGCAAGCAGGAACAAGTAAAGTGCTTGTGGAGTACAAGAAATGCAAAGGAACATTGAAGAAAGAAATTAGGAAGGCTAAAAGAAGGCATGAAGTTGCCCTAGCAGACAAGGTGAAGGAGAATCCTAAGGGATTCTACAGATATGCTAAGAGCATAAGGATTGCAAGGGACAAAATTGGTCCTCTGGAAAACCAGAATGTATGGAGTCAAAACAGATGGGGGAGATCTTAAATGAATTGTTTGTACCTGTATTCACTCAGGAGATGGACACAGACTCTATAGATGTGAGGCAAAGCGGCATCAACTTCATGGACCCTGTACAGATTAGAGAGGAGGAGGTGTGAGGCAAATCAGAGTGGATAAGTCCCTTGGACCCTATGGGAGGCAAGTGCAGAAACTGCAGGGGCACCAGCAGAGATATTTGCAGCATTCTTAGTGACAGAGGAAGGATAGCCATTTCAATAAGGCTCTAAACGTAAGCCAGGAAATGACAGGCTGGTGAGCCTGACATCAGTAGTGGGAAAGTTATTGGAAGGAATTCTAAGGGAACAGATATATGAGTATTTGGATGGACATGGACTGATTAAGGATGGTCAGCAAGGCTTTGTGCATGGTAGGTCATGTCTAAGTGTACTGCTTGGATTACCAGCATCTGCAGATTTTCTCATTTGCAAATCTAATCATAACTGATCTAATTATTGCACCATGGAATGATCTGATCTGTATGGACAGTCTACGAAACAAGCTTTCCACTGTATCTCTTTATATGTGGCAATAATAAAGCAATACTACAAATTCCAATCCCAGTCACATTCTGTTGTTAGAAGATATAACATAGAATATTAAAGCACTGAACTGATCTTTGGCTCCCAATGTGATCCTGATCTTTAAACCTTCTCCAAGATCAATCGAACCCTTCCCTCCACTAGAACCATCAGTTTTTCTATCATCCGTGTGTCTATCTAAGAGTCTCTTAACCGTCTCTAGAGTATCTGCCTCCACCACCCCCCGGCAGTGTATTCCACATGTCCATCACTCTCACTCTACCGCAGATAACCACCACTTGACTCCAGTTTTGTTTAATATTTTTACTTATTTATGTAATGCCCTGGTTCACATCTTTACTGCTCTGTTGTGGGTATTTCATTTAGCAGTCTGTTCTGCTTTCAGCCTGTTTATTGTTGAAGACAGGGGATGACATGGAACGTGTGCCATCTAACCAGCGGGAGGTTTTCTTGGTGAGGGGCAATAAGGTTGGTCTTGGGCATGTGTTCAGTGGGAGATGGAGAGAGAAGACGCTGGGGAGACCCGTTTGTTCGAGATGGATTGCGAGCAATGTTCAGAAGGTGTTGTGCACTTACAAGCTGACTGAGGACCCAGCGCGTGAGTGACAGAGAAGTTCAAGATGAGTTCCAACTTGTGCGCATTAGACTGTTTAATTAGAATGGGCCCTTTTCTTAGTTATTCTTTACTAACCCTTTAGCTAAGATTCATAAATATAATTCTTTTAACTGTATGCAGTGTACTGTCTGTTATTTTGTGGCACTAGTTTGTAAGTGTGGTAAACTACGTATACTTGTCTGGACACGCCCCTCTGCTGACCCACAGACCCCTGCATAAAGGCGATTGGGGCACTGCTCCTCCCTCAGTCTTCGAGGAAGAAAGGATGTCCTTTTTGCTGTTAATAAAAGTTCACTTCCAGTAACCGAGAGTTATTGATGGTGCAACAGTAACAGGGCAGCAAATGACACAGCATCCACACAAACCGGAGTTTCGGGTGGGACAAGCCACCTCAATCTCACAAGTTTGGTGGGACTTGACAGTGTCTTCTCTAGACTTACTCAGCCAAGGAAACCAGGGAGGCTCATTATATATCATCTAAATATATATATATATATATATATATATATATATATATATATATATATATATATATCAACTAATTAATCTATTAACCTCTGGCTTAAATATATACAAAATCTTGGCCTTCAATAGGTTTCAATGAGGTCACCCCTCATTCTTTTGAATTCCAGTGAATAGAGGTCCAGAGCCATCAAAAACACTCCTCATATGATAAGACGTTCAATCCTGGAATCATTTTCGTGAACATCCTTTGGACCCTCTGCAGTTTCCGCACATCCTTTCTAAGATAAGAGGTCCAACATTGCTCACAATACTTCAAGTGAGGCCTCATCAGTACTTTATAAAGTCTCAACATTACATCCTTGCTTTAATATTCTTGTCCTCTTGAAATGAATGCTAACATTGCATTTGCCTTCCTCACCACCGACTCAACACGCAAATTAACCTTTTGGGAATCCTGCACAAGGACTCCCAAATCCCTTTGGACTTCAGATTTTTATATTTTCTCTTCTTTTAGAAAATGGTCAACTCTTTCATTTCTTCTACCGAAGTGCATGACCATACGCTCCCCAACACTACACTCCCCTGGCTGCAAACAGCAAATACCAATGATATTAAACCTGATTCTGATTCTGACTCTGAGGGACTGCATTGGGTGAAGTTACCTTCTTAAGGATAATACTGTTGTGCAATATCATGCCCAGATGTGAAAAATGAATAAAATAAATGTCGGTCATCAGGAATGAGAGATATAGGTCTCCTTCCCTCTGAATTCCATGTGCAGAGTAGTTGGTTGAAAGACAATCAGCCAGTTTTCAGTCTGTCTCCTGGACGTAGATGTGAGGTAAAGACTCCACCTTATTGTGCTCGGGAAACATTCTGTAGTCACAACATCCGGGTAGAAGCTGTCCCTGAACCTGCCTGTACGTGCTTTTGGGCTCCTGATGGAAGGAGGGAGAAGAGAGCAGGACTGTGGTGGGCAGGGCCTTTAATAGAGGCCACCAGCAAAATAGCAGAGTACAAATCAGACCAACAAACTTAGATTCACTTGCTGACTCTATAAAACCATTAGACCATCAGACACAGGAGCAGATGTATGACATTCGGCCCATCGAGTCTGCTCCTACATTCCATCATTGCTGGTTTATAACCTCTTTCAACCCTGTTCTCCGGCCGTCTCCCCGTACCCTTTGATGCCTTGACAAAATCAAGAATCTATCAAACTCCACTATAAATATACCCAATGACCTGACGTCCACAGCCACATGTGGCAATGAATTCCACAGATTCACCACCCTCTGGCTAAAGAAATACCTCATATCTGTTCAAATTGGACACCCCTCTATTCTGAGCCTGTACCCACAAGTCCTAGAGTCCCCAACTATAGGAAACATCCACTCCACATCCACAAAATCTAGACATTTCAATATTCGTGAACCTCCTCCAGACCATCCATGACTAGTCAGGCAACATGGATTTCAGCCTTTCCTAAAGACCCTCAGCTGGTCCCATTTGCCAACTTTTGCGTTTCCACAACTTCATTGTGTTTTTTATTTTCAGAGGGACAGCACAGTGAAAGACGCCTCTGGCCCATCAAGCCTGTGCCATAGAATGACACCCATGTAACCAATTAACCTACTAACCCGTAGGTCTTTGGGATATGGAATGAAACCGGAGCACCTGAACAAACCCACATGGGCACAGGAGAATGTACACACTCCTCACAGACAGTGACGGGAATTGAAACCGGGTCACTGACACTGTAATCCTGTTATACTGACCGGTACACAGTAATGGGGAGAACGTACACACTCCTCACAGACAGTGGCGGGAATTGAACCCAGGTCACTGACACTGTAATCCCGTTATACCGACCGGTACACAGTATCAGTGAGAACGTACGCACTCCACACAGACAGTGACGGGAATTGAACCCGGGTCACTGACACTGTAATACCGTTATACCGACTGGTACAGAGTAATGGGGAGAACGTACACACTCCTCACAGACAGTGACGGGAATTGAACCCGGGTCACTGACACTGTAATACCGTTATACAGACCGGTACACAGTAACGGGGAGAACGTACACACTCCTCACAGACAGTGACGGGAATTGAAACCGGGTCACGGACACTGTAATCCCATTATACCGACCGGTACACAGTAACGGGGAGAACGTACACACTCCTCACACACAGTGACGGGAATTGACCCGGGTCACGGACACTGTAATCCTGTTATACCGACCGGTACACAGTAACTGGGAGAACGTACACACTGCTCACAGTGACGGGAATTGAACCCGGGTCACTGAAACTGTAATCCTGTTATACTGACCGGTACACAGTAACAGGGAGAACGTACGCACTCCTCACAGACAGTGACAGGAATTGAACCCGGGTCACTGACACTGTAATCCCGTTATACAGACCGGTACACAGTAACGGGGAGAACGTACACACTCCTCACAGACAGTGACGGGAATTGAACCCGGGTCACTGACACTGTTATCCCGTTATACCGACTGGTACAGAGTAATGGGGAGAACGTACACACTCCTCACAGTGACGGGAATTGAACCCGGGTCAGTGACACTGTAATCCCGTTATACTGACGGGTACACAGTAACGGGGAGAACGTACACACTCCTCACAGACAGTGACGGGAATTGAACCCGGGTCACTGACACTGTAATCCCGTTATACCGACCGGTACACAGTAATGGGGAGAACGTACACACTCCTCACAGACAGTGACGGGAATTGAACCCGGGTCACTGACACTGTAATCCCGTTATACTGACCGGTACACAGTAATGGGGAGAACGTACACACTCCTCACAGACAGTGACGGGAATTGAACCCGGGTCAGTGACACTGTAATCCCGTTATACTGACCGGTACACAGTAACAGGGAAAACGTACACACTCCTCACAGACAGTGACGGGGAATGAACCCGGGTCACTGACACTGTCATCCTGTTATACCGACCGGTACACGGTAATGGGGAGAACGTACACACTCCTCACAGACAGTGACGGGAATTGAATGCGGGTCACTGACAGTGTAATCCCGTTATACCGACCGGTACACGGTAATGGGGAGAACGTACACACTCCTCACAGACAGTGACGGGAATTGAACCCGGGTCACTGAAACTGTAATCCCGTTATACGGACCGGTACACAGCAACGGGGAGAACGTACAGACTCTTCACAGACAGTGACGGGAATTGAACCCGGGTCACTGACACTGTAAGAGCGTTGTGCAAGCTGTTATGATAGCATGATGTCCCCAGATCTGTTGGATAATTCACTCCAGAGAGAAATTGATGCTTGTTTCACTATTGTCAATGCAACACACTATCTATGGAAAAGAGTAAACAGTCGACATTTCAGGCCCAAAATCTTGACTGCTTACTCCTCTCCATGGACGCAGTCTGACCTGCTGAGTTTCTCCAGCAGTTTGTGGGTGCTGCTCTGGATTTCCAGCATCTGTAGATTTTCTCATGTTTGAGATATTTCCAATGCCGTATCAGAGGTTTAACACTGAAAGAATACTATTGCAATCCAAACGAAATATTAGAACAGGTGAGCAAAATCTAGATCACAGATGGCCCTGAGGAGGAATGGAGTGGAGGGACTTCAGTGTTTGAACAGAAACTTCCTGTTCCTGAGAGCCAAAACCCTGCAGTGAACATTGGGATGAAAGGAGGTTCACCACAATGATTCCAGGAACAAAAGGGTTAATGCACGAGGAGTATTTGATGGCTGGGCTGTACTCATTGGAGTTCAGTAGAATGAGGGAGGATCTCATTGTAACTTATTGAATATGTAAAGACCTAGGTAGAGTGGATGTGGAGAGGATGTTTCCTATAGTGGGGGAGTCTAGGACCAGAGGACACAGATAGAGTGGATGTGGAGAGGACGTTTCCTGTAGTGGGGGAGTCTAGGACCAGAGGGCACAGATAGAGTGGATGTGGAGAGGATGTTTCCTATAGTGGGGGAGTCTAGAACCAGAGAGAACAGATAGAGTGGATGTGGAGAGGATGTTTCCTACACTGGGGGGGAGTCTAGGACCAGAGGACACAGATAGAGTGGATGTGGAGAGGATATTTCCTGTAGTGGGGGAGTCTAGAACCAGAGGGAACAGATAGAGTGGATGTGGAGAGGATGTTTCCTATAGTGGAGAGTCTAGGACCAGAGGACACAGATAGAGTGGATATGGAGAGGATGTTTCCTATAGTGGGGGAGTCTAGGACCAGAGGGCACAGATAGATTGGATGTGGAGAGGATGTTTCCTGTAGTGGGGGAGTCTAGGACCAGAGGACACAGATAGAGTGGATGTGGAGAGGATGGTTCCTGTAGTGGGGGAGTCTAGGACCAGAGGACACAGATGGAGTGGATGTGGAGAGGATGTTTCCTATAGTGGGGGAGTCTAGGACCAGAGGACACAGATGGAGTGGATGTGGAGAGGATATTTCCTATAGTAGGGGAGTCTAGGACCAGAGGACACAGACAGAGTGGATGTGGAGAGGATGTTTCCTATAGTGGGGGAGTCTAGGACCAGAGGGCACAGATAGAGTGTATGTGGAGAGGATGTTTCCTATAGTGGGGGAGTCTAGGACCAGAGGACACAGACAGAGTGGATGTGGAGAGGATGTTTCCTATAGTGGGGGAGTCTAGGACCAGAGGGCACAGATAGAGTGTATGTGGAGAGGATGTTTCCTATAGTGGGGGAGTCTAGGACCAGAGGACACAGATAGAGTGGATGTGGAGAGGATGTTTCCTATAGTGGGGGAGTCTAGAACCAGAGAGAACAGATAGAGTGGATGTGGAGAGGATGTTTCCTACACTGGGGGGGAGTCTAGGACCAGAGGACACAGTTGGAGTGGATGGGGAGAGGATGTTTCCTATAGTGGGGAGTCTAGGACCAGAGGGCTTCACCTCAGAATTGAAGAATGTTTTTTTCTAATAGAGATGAGGATGAATTTCTTTAGCTAGATGGTGGTGAATTTGTGGAATTCATTGTCATACACCACTATAGAGGCTAAGTCATTGGGTTTATTTAAAGTGGAGGCTAATAAGCTCTAAATTGCCATGACTATACCTCTATCCACCCTGCCTCCTGTAAAAAGTGCTATCCTCTTTTTTCAGTTTCTTCATCTCAGAGATGTCCTTCTTCAATAAATAGGGTTTCCCTTCCTCCACCATTGATGGGCAGGAGGCAGGGTTTCCCTCCTGCTGTCTGGGAAAAGGCACCGAAGCATTCGGGCTCTCACGACCAGACTATGTAACAGTTTCTTCCCCCGAGCTATCAGACTCCTCAATATCCAGAGCCTGGACTGACACCTTACTGCCCTATTGTCCTGTCTATTATTTATTGTAATGCCTGCACTGTTCTGTGCACTTTATGCAGTAGGTCTGTGGTCTAGTGTAGTTTTTATTTCTGTGTTGTTTTTTACGTAGTTCAGTCTAGTTTTTCTACTGTATCATGTAACACTATGGTCCTGAAAAAAAGTCTCGTTTTTACTATGTACTATACCAGCAGTAATGGTCCAAATGACAGTAAAAGTTAGTTGACTTGATTCTGCCCTCAGCCGCATTTCCTCCATTCCCTAGACATCTGCACACGCCTCATCTTCCCACCACCTTAAAAGGGATAGAGTTCCTCTTGTCCTCGCCTACCTCTGCATCCAACACATTACTTCCCCAACTTCCTCCATCTTGAACAGGATCCTACCACCAAACACACCTTTAAATGCCCTCGCATACTCGCCGCTTCCCACAGGGATTGCTCCCTCCGTGATTCCCTTGTGCATTGGTCTCTTCCCACCGATCACCCTCCTGGCACTCATCCACGTAAGTGAACGAAAAGCCACACCTGCTCATTCATCTCCTCCCTCACCTTCATTCAGGGCCTCAAACCATCCTTTTGATGAGACAGCACTTCACCTGCAAATCTGTTGCAGTCGTCTGCAGTATCCAGTGTTCCCAATGCGGTCTCCTCTACATTGGTGAGACCCAATACAAACTGGGGAAACCGCTTTGTCAAGCACCTCTGCTCCATCCGCCAAGGTCATAATTTCCCGCTGGCCAACCATTTTAAGTCCTATCCTCATTCCTGTCTGACATGTCAGTTCATGGCCTCTTCTTGTGCCATGATGAGGCCACCCTCAGGGTAGAGGAACAATACCTTATGTCCTGTCTAGGTAGTCTTCAACCCAGGGTTTCTCAACCAGGGGCCTGTGAGAGGTCACTAGGGGTTCGGCAAGAGATTGTGATTTTAAAAAAATTGTATTTTGAACATAGCGTAACATGATGCTAGTGCTCGCAGTGGTGGCTGGTGACCAAGCAGCCCCATTTACGATCTTGTTCAAAGCTTCTCAGCCTAGTACGGCCGTGCGCAGTATGAACGTGTTTATTTGGTTGAATCCATTCTCAGATTTTGACGTGAGATAATTGGTGAGCGCTGTATTGTACGAAGGGGAGGGCAGTAGGCTGATGTGGAACGTGAAGTGTAAATTACACAGGGATATTTTATTAAGCCCTGTGGTCAACAGCCTCATATGATAGTCCAATGTGGTGATTTTTGAAGAAGCACTGTGAAATGGAAGAGGAGGATTCTAGGCCTAGGGCTATGGACATTTCTGATAAGGTTAATGATGAAGAATTACAGTCTTCTGAGTCATTTCACTGCACTAGCACAACACAAAAAATCTCTTTACGATGAAAGCTATTTATCAATGAGTTTCACATGGACTGGTGAACCAAGATGTCCTATTCCATTGTGGCAAATGTAGCAATGGCTCCAGCAAAACTGAAAGGGCACTTCCTCACAAATCACAGCCATATGACATATAAAGGTGCTGATTATTTTAAACAGCTTTTGGAATCTCAAAACAGAGTAACGCTTTTGTTAAGGAAGTCACAGATAGTAAAAGGACTCAGGAAGCAAGTTATTTAATAGCAGAACTTATTACCCATAAAAGGAAAAGTCACATCGTTGTTGAAAACCTAATAACGCCAGCATGTAAAATTAAAGTGGGTAAAATGTTAGGACAAGATGCAGTACGAGAAACTGAAAAGGTTTCACTCTCAAACAGTACAATAAGTCGATGTACTGATAACATGCCACATGATGTGAGGAAGATTCGTGTGATAAATTGAAAAAAACAGCTTCTCTGTCCAGGTTGATGAGTCAACAGATTTCACCAATAAATGTCATGTTGTAGCAGTTGCAAGATTTGTAAATGATGGTGAAATTCAAGGAAACTTTTGCTGTTGCAAGAAGCTGCCTGAAATAAGCAAAGGTCAAGATATATTTATTGTTTTGTCTTCATATCTGGAAACAAAAGGTCTGTCTTGGAGGCCAGATTTTGCTGGATGCTTTGAAGATGAAAAATGACTGCAGATACTAGTCTACTTAACTGATATTTTTCATCATATGAACCAGTTGAACAAGTCTCTGCAAGATCCTGGAGAAAATATTTGACTTCAAGTGACAAGATTCTTAGGTTTAAAAAGAAACGGAATCCTTGGAAAACTCAGTTTGAAAAAAGAAATCTTTATATGTTTCCACTGCTGTTTGGGCTTGAGAGTGGGGAAGGATATCAGAAAGCCTTGAGACTAATTGAAAACCACCTGGAAGAACTGCAGAACAAAATTGAACAGTATTTTCCTCCCTTTCAACACAAGTGTATGACTGGGTGAAGGACCCTTTCTCTGAATCTTCTGCTCACCCTGAGAACTTAACTTTGAGAGAAGAGGAAGAACTGAGCTACACTCTGATCGTGCATTCAAGATGAGATTTACTGACCTGCCCCTGGACAAGTTCTGGATTTCTCTGAAAGAAGAGTATCCTGCCATTCATAGGAAAGAAATGTACATTTTTCTGCAGTTTTCAACTTCTTACACATGTGCGCAAGCTTTATCTTGTTTAACAAGCAACAAGAGCAAGGTTAGAGATCAGTTGAAGATGAAATTTGTGACCTTACCTCAAGTTTGACTCAGAATTGAGTATTTGTGCAGCAAAAAACAAGCACAGGCTTCACATGCTAGGCCTATACTTGAGCCTGATCATGTCACTTTGTGAGAAAAAATTTTTTTTTCAAGGTCTTGTATAAAATTGAGCCTTAGTCTATATCTTTATTAATATTGCTTCGGCTTAAGGTTTTTAGTAACTTTACAATTCAACATTGTCAATAAATTTTCATGTTGTAAATAGCATGAATTAAAATCAATTTATAATCTTTATTTAAAGTCAAGTCACTTTTTATTGTCATTTTGACCATAACTGCTGGTACACAGTACGTAGGAAAAATGAGACAAAGTTTTTCAGGACCATGGTGCTACATGAAACAGTACAAAAACTACACTGAACTATGTAAACCAACACAAAAAAAAACTACACGAGACTACAGACCTGCCTAAAGTGCACAAAACAGTGCAGGCATTACAATAAATAATAAACAAGACAATAGGCACAGTAGAGGGCAGTAAGTTGGTGTCAGTCCAGGCTCTAGGTATTGAGGCGTCTGATGGCTTGGGGGAAGAAACTGTTGCACAGTCTGGTTGTGACAGTCCAAATGCTTCGGTGCCTTTTCCCAGATGGCAGGAGGGAGAAGAGTTTGTATGAGGGGTGTGTGGGGTCCTTCATAATGCTGTTTGCTTTGTGGGTGCAGCACGTAGTGTAAATGTCCGTAATGGCAGGAAGAGAGACCCCGATGATCTTCTCAGCTGACCTCACTATCCGCTGCAGGGTCTTGCGATCCGAGATGGTGCAGTGATGCAGCTGCTCAGGGTGCTCTCAATACAACCCCTGTAGAATGTGATGAGGATGGGGGGTGGGAGATGGACTTTCCTCAGCCTTTGTAAAAAGTAGAGATGCTGCTGGGCTTTCTTTGCTATGGAGCTGGTGTTGAGGGACCAGGTGAGATTCTCCGTCAGGTGAAAACCAAGAAATTTGGTGCTCTTTACGATCTCTACCGAGGAGCTGTCGATGTTCAGCGGGGAGTGGTCGCTCCGTGCCCTCCTGAAGTCAACAACCATCTCTTTTGTTTTGTTCACATTCAGAGACAGGTTGTTGACTCTGCACCAGTCCGTTAGTCACTGCACCTCCTCTCTGTAAGCTGACTCATCGTTCTTGCTGATGAGACCCACCACGGTCGTGTCATCGGCGAACTTGATGATGTGGTTCGAGCTGTGTGTTGCAGCACAGTGGTGGGTCAGCAGAGTGAACAGCAGTGGACTGAGCACACAGACCTGGGGAGCCCCCATGCTCACTGTGATGGTGTTGGAGATGCTGCTCCTGATCCGGATTGACTGAGGTCTCCCAGTCAGGAAGTCTAGGATCCAGTTGCAGAGGGAGGTGTTCAGGCCCAGTAGGCTCAGCTTTCAAATCAGTTTCTGATGGATGATTGTGTTGAATGCTGAACTGAAGTCCATGAACAGCATCCGAGCATATGTGTCTTTTTTGTCCAGGTGGGTTAGGGGTAGATGGAGGGTGGTGGCAATGGCATCATCTGTTGAGCAGTTGGGATGGTATGCAAACTGCAGGGGGTCCAGTGAGGGGGGCAGCAATTAAATCTAATTGAGTTTACCTTTAGAAAAATTAAATCCCACTTTGGGTTAAGCCAGTTATCTAACAGAAATTTATCATGTTTCCCTTATGAGTTTTTAAAAGTTTTGAAGGAAAAGAAAGAGATTAATTTCAAGAAAGGTAAGCTAAGCTTAACTACCTGCTTTTTTCAAGAAATGTTGGTTAAAAGTTAATTCTCTACTCAAAAGAGCATTGACCATTATTTTTGGATTATTGTATCTGCAACCTATAACCTACTGATCACACTAATGTACTGTGAGCTGTAGATTTAATGATTTTTATGCAGGGGTTCCCTGAGACCTGAAAATTACTTCAAGGCCTCCTCCAGGCCAAAAAGGTTGAGAAAGGGGGCTTCAACCTAATGGCATGAACCTCCACTAATTTTTATCCCTCCCCTTCTCTCTTTTTCTGTTCTCCACTGTAGCCTCTTAGCTCTTCTCTCACCAGCCTATCACCTCCCACTGGTGCCCCTCCTTCTTCCCTTTCTCCTATCGGGTTCCTTCTTCTCCGCCCTTTACCTTTCCCACCCACTCGGCTTCACCTATCACCTTCCAGATTGTCCTCTTTGCCCTCCACCCACCCTTTTAATCTTGCGTCTTCATTCTAGAAGGGTCTTGAGTGTAGGTACTTATTAATTTCCAAGGATGCTGCCTGACCTGCTGAGTTCCTCCAGCATTTGGTGTGTGTTACTCTGTCCATAGACACTGTCTGACCTGCTGAGTTCCTCCAGCATTTGGTGTGTGTTACTCTGTCCATAGACACTGTCTGACCTGCTGAGTTCCTCCAGCATTTTGTGTGTGTTACTCTGTTCATAGACACTGTCTGACCTGCTGAGTTCCTCCAGCATTTGGTGTGTGTTACTCTGTCCATAGACACTGTCTGACCTGCTGAGTTCCTCCAGCATTTTGTGTGTGTTACTCTGTTCATAGACACTGTCTGACCTGCTGAGTTCCTCCAGTATTTTGTGTGTGTTACTCTGTCCATAGACACTGCCTGACCTGCTGAGTTCCTCCAGCATTTGGTGTGTGTTACTCTGTCCATAGACACTGTCTGACCTGCTGAGTTCCTCCAGCATTTTGTGTGTGTTACTCTGTCCATAGACACTGTCTGACCTGCTGAGTTCCTCCAGCATTTTGTGTGTGTTACTCTGTCCATAGACACTGCCTGACCTGCTGAGTTCCTCCAGCATTTTGTGTGTGTTACTCTGACCATAGACTCTGCCTGACCTGCTGAGTTCCTCCAGCATTTGGTGTGAGGAATGCAATTAATTAGAAATAGCATCAAAGGTTACGGGAGAAGGCAGGAGAATGGCATTGAGAGGGATAATAGATCAGCCATGGAGCAGACTCAATGGACCAAATGGCTTAATGCTGCTTCTATCTCATATGACATAACACAAGATATTCTACAGATGCTGCACATTCAGAGATCTATAGAGAGGAATAGACAGATGACATTTCAGGCTGAGATGCTTCATCGGGACCGGAAATGAAAGCGAAGGAGTCAGAATAGGAAGGAGTTGGGGGGTAGGGAGAGTAGGTGGGGGGTTACTCTGATTCTATAAATGACTATGCGATTTGAGAGGGAGAAGCATAAGTCACATAATGATCCAAGATGGCAGCGCGACGCAGCTTGCAGCGGCCACTCCGGAGCTGATTATCTATCGGATGAAAAACGGACGTGGGAGCATGGCGGAACATCGGGAAATCTCCAGGAAGACCTTCTTCGTTGCTGCTGCTGCGAGGTCTGGGTCTCTGCTGGGAAGAACAGGCCCCCAGTCGGGGTCGCTTTGCCGATGGCCGTTGGCGGGGGCGTCTTAATACGCTTGGCAGAGGATGGTGCTCGGAGAAGCTGTGCCAGAGGGGATGGTCGGAGGCTCGGAGGTTCGACGGACTCGGAGTCCGCTGCGGTTAGGTCGCTTTCACTGTGTGCTGCGTCTGCGAGGCTGGGCTCGACGGAGCTTTCAGTGTGTGCTGCGTCTGCGAGGCTGAGTCGGGCGGTGCCGTGGAAGTCTATAGCGGGGGTATTCCCTTCTGCCGTCAGCATGGGATGACGAGTCTATCGGGACCCTGGGGACTTGTGGAAACTGTGTGGTGATTTCTTTCGAACTTATAGTCTTTTAACATCTTTGGACTATTTTTACTGTGCCCATGGTCTGTTTATTTAAATCAATTGTGCTATTGTTTGCACTGTTGTAACTATGTGATTTTGTGCAGGTCTTGTAGCTTTAGTTTTTGGTCTTGTTTGTCTGGTGGATTTGGAGTTCCTTTCCGGGGAACGCGCTAAGATGGTAGCGCGATATTAATACGCAGCAGCCTCTCTGGACTCTGGATTGGGGATTGTGAAGCGTTATGTGGATTTTCTGGTGTAGTCTGTTTTGTCATGTGCTTTTGTGATATCATTCTGGGGGAACATTGTCTCATTTTTTAACTGCATTGCATTTGTGGTTTCTAAATGACAATAAACTGAATCTGAATCTGAATATATCATTATCACAATGGAATATGGGGAATTACAGGGGAATGAGACAGGAGCTTGCCATAGTGGATTGAAGGAGGATACTAGTTGGGGGTGACGGCAGAGCAGAGATGGCTGAAGTTTCTGGGAATAGATCACAAGATAGATATGTCCCAGAGAAGAAGAAGAAGTTCTCAAATGGGAATGGTAGGCAATCGTGGCTGACAAGGGGAGTTAAGGACTGCATAAAACTCAAGGAAAGGGCATATAGCATAGCAAAAGTGAGTGGGAAGTTGGATGATTGGGAAGCTTTTAAAATCCAACAAAAGGCAACTTAAAAACCTATAAGAAGGGAAAAGATAAAACATGAGGGCAAATGAACCAATAACATAAAGCAGGATACTATGAGTTTTCTCAGTTACATAAACAGTGAAAGGGAGGTGAGAATTGATACTGGACAACTGGCAAATGATGCTGGTGAGGTAGTAAGGAGGAACAAAGAAATGGCAGATGATTTTGCATCAGTCTTCACTGTGGAAGACACTAGCAGTGTGCCAGAGGTCCGTGAGTATCAGGGAGCAGGAGTGAGTGTCATTGCAATTACGAAGGAAAAAGTGCTGGACAAACTGAAATGTCTTAAGTGTCACCTGGACCAGATGGACTACATCCCAGAGTCCTGAGAGGGGTTGCTGAAGATATGAAGGATGCATTGGTCATGATCTTTCAAGAATCGCTTGATTCTGGCATTGTCCCAGAGAACTGGAAGATTTTAAATGTCACACCACTCTTTAAGGCAAAAGAAAGGAAATTATAGGCCTGTTAGCCTAACCTCAATGGTTGGGAAAGTGCTGGTGAACGTTATTAAGGTTGAGGTTTCGGGGTTCTTGGGGACTAATGATAAAATAAGTCAAAGTCAGCATGGTTTCCGTAAAGGAAAATCTTGTCTGACAAATTTGTTACAGATCTTCAAGGAAGTAACAAGCAGGGTGGACAAAGGAGAGGCAGTGGATGTCAGTTACTTGGATTTTCAGAAGTCCTTTGATAAGGTGCCATGAGGCTGCTTAACAACATAAAATCCTATGGTGTTACAGGAAAGATACTGGCATGGATACAGGAATGGCTGACAGGCAGGAGACAGCGAGTGGGAATAAAAGGGGCCTTTTCTGGTTGGCTGCCAGTGACTAGTGGTGTTCCTCAGGGATCAGGGTTGGGAACAGTACTTTTCACACTGTTTGTCAATAATTTGGATAATGGAATTGATGGCTTAGTGGAAAAGTTTGCAGATGATGCCAAGACAGGTAGAGAGATAGGTAGTGCTGAGGAAGCAATATGATTGCAGCAGGACTTAGACAAATCGGAAGAATGGGCAAAAAAGTGGCAGATGGAACACAGTGTTGGGAAATGCATGACAATGCATTTTGGTAAAAGGAAAAATAGTGCGAACTATTATCTAAATGGGGAGAAAATAAGTAAATTTAGAAAGGACAACAAAATTCAAGGAGCATATAGCCTGATGGGAGTTCGGGGAGCTGGGTTAAGCACAATAGGCAGCGATTTAAACAGAGAGGGGAGAAATGGGCTAAAAATTCTATTTCTGAATGCACGAAGTGTCAGAAATAAGGCGGATGAGCTTGAAGCTCAGGTGCGAATGGGTAACTATGATGTTGTTGGGATAACAGAGACATGGCTGCAGGGAGATCAGACCTGGGAAATGAATGTACAAGGGTATATGTGCTATCGTAGGGACAGAAATGTGGGCAGAGGGGATGGGGTGGCCCTGTTGGTGAGGAATGAGATTCAGTCCTTTGCAAGGGGGGACATAGGATCAGGAGAAGTAGAGTCTGTGTGGATCGAACTGAGGAACAGTAAGGGCAAAAGGACCCTAATGGGTGTTGTTTACAGGCCCCCAAACAGTAGCATGGATATTGGGTGCAAGTTGAATAGGGAGTTAACATTGGCATGTGGCAAAGGTAATGTCGCAGTAGTTATGGGGGATTTCAACATGCAGGTGTACTGGGAGAATCAGGCTGGTGCTGGACCCCAGGATAGGGAGTTTGTAGAGTGCCTATGGGATGCATTCTTGGAACGGCTTGTACAAGAGCCGACCAGGGACAGAACTATTCTGGATTTAGTGTTGTGTAATGAACAGGATTTGATAAGCAATCTTGAAGTAAAGGAGCCATTAGGAGGTATGACCAGAATATGATAAGTTTTTATCTGAAATTTGAGAAGGATAAGGGCAGATCAGAGGTGTCAGTGTTGCAGTTGAACAGGGGAGACTATGGAGCCATGAGGGAGGAGCTGGCCAAAGTTAACTGGACGGATATCCTAGCAGAAAAGACAGTGGAACAGCAAAGGCAGGTATTCTTGGGAATAATGCACAAGGTGCAAAATCAGTTCATCCCCCGGAGAAAGAAGGATTCAAAGGGGGGAAAGGGGCCACAGTGGTTGACAAAGGAAGTCAGAGATTGCATAGCATTAAAAAAAAGGAAGTATGACAGAGCTAAGGTGAATGGGAGGACAGATGATTGGGAAATTTTTAAGGAACAACAGAACTTAACTAAAAAGGCAATACGGGGAGAAAAAATGAGGTACGAATGAAAGCTAGACAGGAATATAAAGGAGGATAGCAAAAGCTTTTTTAGGTATGTGAAGAGAAAGAAGAAAGTTAAGAACAATGTTGGGCCCTTGAAGAATAAATTGGGTGAAATTGTTATGGGAAACAGAGAAATGGCAGAAGAATTTAATGTACTTTAGATCTGTCTTCACTAGGGAAGACACAAGCAATCTCCCAGATGTATGGATGGGCCAAGGACATAGGGTAACAGAGGAAATGAAACAGATTGACATTAGGAAGGAAACAGTGATGAGTAGACTGATGGGACTGAAGGCTGACAAATCCCCAGGTCCAGATGGTCTGCACACTAGGGTACTAAAGGAGGTGGCCCTGGAAATTGCGGATGCATTGGTAATCATTTTCCAATGTTCCTTAGATTCAGGATCAGTTCCTGAGAATTGGAGAATGGCTAATGTTATCCCACTTTTTAAGAAAGGAGGGAGGGAGAAAATAGAGAACTATCATCCTAACATCAGTAGTGGGGAAGATGCTAGAGTCCATTATTAAAGATGAAATAGTGGCATATCTAGATAGCAGTGATAGGATTGGGCCGAGCCAGCATGGATTTACCAAGGGCAAATCATGCTTGACTAATCTATTGGAGTTTTTGGAGGATGTCACCAGGAAGTTAGACAAGGGAGATCCAGTGGATGTGGTGTACCTCGATTTTCAGAAGGCATTTGATAAGGTCCCACATAGGAGATTGGTGGGTAAAATCAGAGCTCATGGCATTGGGGGGAAGATATTGACATGGATAGAAAACTGGTTGGCAGATAGAAAGCAAAGGGTAGTGGTGAATGGGTGTTTCTCGGAATGGCAGGTGGGGACTAGTGGGGTGCCACAGGGCTCGGTATTGGGACCACAGCTGTTTACAATTTACGTCAACGATTTGGATGAAGGCATTGAGAATAACATCAGCAAGTTTGCTGATGATACTAAGCTGGGTGGCAGTGTGACATGTGATGAGGATGTTAGGAGAATTCAGGGTGACTTGGATCGGCTGAGTGAGTGGGCAGATGACGTTTAATGTGAATAAGTGTGAGGTTATCCACTTTGGGAGTAAGAACAGGAAGGCAGATTATTATCTGAACGGTGTAGAGTTAGGTAAGGGAGAAATAGAAAGAGATGTAGGAGTCCTTGTTCATCAGTCACTGAAGGTGAATGAGCAAGTGCAGCAGGCAGTGAAGAAGGCTAATGGAATGTTGGCCTTTATTACAAAGGGAATTGAGTACAAGAGCAAGGAAATCCTTTTGCATTTGTACAGAGCCCTGGTGAGACCACACCTGGAGTATTGTGTACAGTTTTGGTCTCCAGGGTTAAGGAAGGACATCCTGGCTGTAGAGGAAGTGCAGCGTAGATTCACGAGGTTAATTCCTGGGATGTCCGGACTGTCTTACACAGAGACGTTAGAGAGACCGGGCTTGTACATGCTGGAATTAAGGAGATTGAGAGGGGATCTGATTGCAACATATAAGATTATTAAGGGATTGGAGAAGATAGAGGCAGGAAATATGTTCCAGATGCTGGGAGAGTCCAGTACCAGAGGGCATGGTTTGAGAATAAGGGGTAGGTCATTTAAGACTGAGTTAAGGAAAAACTTCTTCTCCCAGAGAGTTGTGGGGGTCTGGAATGTACTGCCTCGGAAGGCAGTGGAGGCCAATTCTCTGGATGCTTTCAAGAAGGAGCTAGATAGGTAACTTATGGATAGGGGAATCAAGGAATATGGGGACAAGGCAGGAACCGGGTATAGATAGTAGATGATCAGCCATGATCTCAGAATGGTGGTGCAGGCTCGAAGGGCCGAATGGTCTACTTCTGCACCTATTGTCTATTGTCTATTGTCTAAAATTCAAAAACATCAGAGATGCAGAGGGACTTGAGTGTCCTGTACAAGACTCCCAGAAGGTTAATTTACAGGTTGAGTCTGTGGTAAAGAAAGCAAATGCAATGTTGGCATTTATTTCAACGGGAGTAGAATATAAAAGCAAGGAGATAATGCTGAGGCTTTATAAAACACTAGTCAGGCTGCACTTAGAGTATTGTCAACAGTTTTGGGCCCCATATCAGTCTTGGGACCCTTTAGAACAGAGGCTAGGAGGATTTTTTTAGCCAGAGAGTAGTGAATCTGTGGAATGCTCTGCCACAGACTGTGGTGGAGGCCAAGTCCATGGGCATACTTAAAGCAGAAGTTGATAGATTCCTGATTGGTCATGGCATCAAAGGATCTGGTGAGAAGGCAGGTGTATGGGATTGAGTGGGATCTGGGATTAGCCATGATGGAATGGGAGAGCAGACTCGATGGGCTGAGTGGCCTAGTTCTGCTATGTCTTATGGTGCATGTCAATCGGGCCTCATTGAAATTCCCATGATGAGATCAGGGAAATCTCTTCATGGTCATTTTCAGTATTAACACATTGTAAAAGATGTGTCCCTGCCACAGTCAACATAAGTCTGTTTAGTCAATTAATAATCTGTCTGTTTGCAGTCATCCATCAACACTAACAGCAGTAATATGTATTGGCTATCTGTGTTTTGTTCTCAGACTGGACATTGGGATTGGGTTCAGTCAGATGGAGTGTGTTTCCATTGTAAATATGTAATTCTGAAAATGACATCATCATTGAAGGTCTGCCCTCTGCTCTACTCCCTGTACACTCGTGGCTGCGTGGGCAGACTCTGCTCTAACTCTGAGAACAAGTTTGCACTGTAGTGTGCAGCATCTCCGGTAACAGTGAGTTGGATATACATTGTTGTGTCGCCTCACGACAGGAAAGACGTGGAAAGGGTGCAGAGCAGATTTACAAGGACGTTGCCTAGATTGGGGAGCATGCCTTAAGAAAATAGTTTGAGTGAATTCAGCCTTATCTCCTTGGAGCGACAGAGGATGAAAGGTGACCCGATAGAGGTGTATAAGGTGATGAGAGGCGTTGATTGTGTAGATAGTCAGGGCTGAAATAGCTAGCATAAGAGTGCACAGTTTTAAGGTGCTTGGAAGTAGGTACAGAGGAGATGTCAGGGTAAGATTTTTTACGCAGAGGGTGGTCTGTGCGTGGAATGGGCTGCCGGTGGTGGAGGCGGAAACGACAGGGTTTTTTAAGAGACTCCTGGATGGCTACATGGAGCTTAGAAAAATAGAGGGCTATGGGTAAAGCCTAGGTAATTCTAAAAGAAGGTTAAAGTCTGTCCCAAGCATTATAGGCTCATCAGGCTAGTGCTTATGCCGGTATCTGTGATTGAGAGTATGAGCCCCCCACCCCCTGGATAGGACATCAGTCTATTGCAAGCTTAACCCCCAGCATTTTGCCGGTACCCATTTTCAGCTGGGTGGACTGGAACACCCAGTAAGTGCTTTGCTCAAGGACCCAACACACTGCCTTGGCTGGGGCTCGAACTCACGACCTTCAGATCACTAGTCCAACGCCTTAACCACTTGGCCACGCACCACACAGTCGTTCTAAGGTAGGATCATGTTGGGCACAACTTTGTGGATCGAAGGGTCTGTATTGTGCTGTAGATTTTCTATGTTTTTTGTTTCTAACCTTTCCCTCAATGTCAGCAAAAGCAAAGTGCTGATCTTTGCGGGAAGTGGGCAGTGTTCCTGTTTACATTAAAGGTGTTAGAGAGGGTTGGACCTTCTAGGTGTGAATGTCACCAATCATCTGACCTGCTCCAACCACGCTGATGTCATGGCCAAGAAAGCTTTAGAACATGGGATACAGAACATAAAACATAGAAATCTACAACACATTACAGGCCTTTCGGCCCACAATGTTGTGCTGTCCATGTAACCTGCTCTGGAAGCTTCTTAGAGTTTCCCTACTGCAGAGCCCTCTATTTTTCTAAGCTCCATCTACATATGAGTTTCTTAGAAAACTCTATTGTATCCGCCTCGACCACCGTCACCGGCAGTGCATTCCATGCAGCCACCACTCTCTGTGTGAAAAACTTACCCTGACTCCCCTTGTACCCACTCCCAAGCACCTTAAAACTATGCCCCTTTGTGTTAACCATTTCAGCCCTGGGAAAAAGCCTCTGGCTATCCACATGATCGATGCCTCTCATCATCTTGTACACCTCTATCAGGTCACCTCTCATCCTCCGCAGCTCCAAGGAGAAAAGGCCGAGTTCACTCAACCTATTCTCATAAAGTACACTCTCCAATTCAGGCAACATCCTTGTAAATCTGCTCTGCACTCCCTCTATAGCATACACATCCTTTCTGTAATGAGGTGACCATAAATGAACACAGTACTCCAAGTGGGGTCTAACTAAGGTCTTTAATATTACCTCACGGCTCTAGAACTCAATCCCATGGTTGATGAAGGTCAACACACCATACACCTTCTTAACAATGCTGTCAACCTGTGCAGCAGCTTTGAGTGTCCCATGGACACAGACCCCAGGATCTCTCTGATTCTCCACACTGCCAAGAGTCTTACCATTAATATTATATTCTGTCTTCAAATTTAACCTACCGAAATGAACCACCTCACACTTATCTGGGTTGAACTCCATCTGCCACTTCTCAACACAGTTGTGCATCCTATTAATGTCCTGCTGTAACCTCTGACAGCCCTCCACACTATCACAACACACCACCAACACCTCTACTTCCTCAGGAAGCTTAACAAATTCAGCATGACTCCATCAACTCTGATTAATTATTTTTAATGCCTTGATGGTTTTAACATTAAACACTTAGGGAGGTAGGAGGTAACAATATGTCCAAAGAGTTGAAAGTTTAAGAAGGCAGCACCCATCACTGAGGGCCCTCACCATCCAGGGCATGCCCAATTCTCATTACTTGGTCAGGAAGGAGGTTCAGGAGTCTGGACCCACACTCAATGTTTGAGGAACAGCTTCTTTGCCTCCACTGTCACTTCACACTTATGGACCCATGAACACTACCTCACTATTTTGCTCTCTTTTTGCACAACTTACTTATTTTTTTATATATGCCTATTGTAACTAATAGTAATCATTTATGCGTTGTACCGTATCGCCTTTGTAAAAGAAATTTCACAACATACCGTATATCAATGTATATGTCATATACGTACTATCCTGAGATTCATTTTCTTGCATGCATTTACAGGAAAATAAAGACAATAGCTCTGATTCTGAGAGAAGGAGATTTGCAAAGGGAATGAAGGGTGGTGAAGGCAGGAAAGAGAGGGGAATGTGCTTTGAATGATTTTGAATGCAACACCTGTGAAAAGACTAAAATTTTGCCCCCTTGTTTTAGCCATTTCAGGCCTGGGAAAAAGCCTCTGGCTATCCACATGATCAATGCCTCTCATCATCATATACACCTCTATCAGTTCACCATGCAGCATGAGGTTACATGGAGAAGGAAGCAAAGTTAGTGATCAGCAGCTTAGTTGGAAGAGAGTCAAGAGAAAAACAGGCTTAATTATATGCCGATTAATACTGTACTCAAAAATTCAACATTTACTAAGTGCTTTATGAGTTATTCAAAAGCCTGGTGCTTTACACAGTAAAGTACTGCCATTGTTCATACCGAATGGGAACAATCAAGCTCTCCTGAGAAGGGAAAATAACGAGCTCCAGGTTTCTAACTGTGCGCCTCTCTCTCTGATTCCTATCTAATGCACACTGAATTTGCTCCCCATCCTCAATGTACTGGGAACAACATAGATAGTTAAAAAAAACAGCAGTTCTTCGCTACTAACTTTATTCAAAAGACCCACATGGAACTCTCAAAATTAGTGACTGGACATGTTGACCACAGTTCAGTGATCCTTGTTTAGACACAGTAAAAAGCATAAACTTTGTTCTGTTTACAAATTTAACCAGACTAGCATTTAAAAAGAGGAGAATGAAGATCAGCAAGACTTACAGTAGACAGGGTGGTTTCAGACACGCACAGGCTTCTTATTGTGGGAATCACTAGCCCAAAAGGCAGAGATGCGCAGGCAGTGACAAGAGCAGTGAGACACACTGCTTCAGCATGCTACAGAGCAGTTCTTCTCACCTGTCCTCCCAGCAGCAAGGGCACAGTGCCAATGACAAGAGGATATGGGAAAGGGTTGGTCCCAGCACTTAAGGAAAGAACCCACAGGGCGGTGGCAAGAAATGGATAAAGGCCAATCCTTTATATGAATATAGAAGTGATTGTTTTTACCCAGAAATATAGTTTGGAGATTTAAAGTGTCAACTTTGAATTGGTATGTGTGGTTTACCACTGTTCGTAGATTCGAGATACAAGATTCTAGATTGTTTGATGTCATTTCCAGTACACAAGTGTGAAGGAGAACGAAACAATTGTTACTCCGGATCTGATACTGTACAAAAAACACACTAAAAATAAAAAAAATACAATAATGATATAAAAACACAATGAATATAAATAAATGAGATAGTTTATATATTTATGTCGGAGAAAGAGAAACTGAGGGAGATGGCTATTCTCAAAAAGCTGGATTTTAAAATGTGAATCCGCCTGCAAACATCGCAGGGAACACAGTGGGACTGGTTGAAAAGTGTCCAAGGAGAGATTGTAGAACTGGCTTAAACCCATAGCAATTAAGGAAGGGCGTGATGTAGTCTATAATATGCCGGAACACCCTCCCTCTCCTTCCACTCTCTACACCCAATGAATATGTCCCATGCAGTGTTAGCCAGGGAAAATAAAAGCTGATTTAAATGCAACCTTAAAGGCAGTGCAGAACGGCAATGTTAAATGCTGCTGTACTGGTGGAGGCTTTTAAATGGGTTGCCAGCAGTGTTGAGCAGAAATCAAAGGTGCCAAGGAAACGCCCCTCTGCTGCTAGGCCAGTTTGAACTGGATCACCCCACCCCTCATTCTGCTGGCAACCCCTATAGCCCTTTTGCACAAGAAGACAGAATTTAGGAATGTGATCTAACCACATGCTACCAGATATTAAAACACCACCACTCCCACCCCCTACTCTTGTCTCTCCTATTACACTGGAATGTTTATTCAGCCTCTCCTACACATTCTCACACGGCTAAAGCCACGCACCGTGTTTGTAACCCGCCCAGGTTGGGAGGTGGGCTGTTCAGGGCTGGCATCATCAGACGTGACGTGCTGGCGGCCTCTGGTAGATGCACGGTGAAAATTAATTCCTGATGTTTGTACTTTTAAAAATATTAATTTAAAAAATGTTTGTCCCACTCCCATCAGGGAGGAGGTTACACTGCAGCCACGCCAGAACCACCAGACTCAAAAATAGTTACTTTCTCAAAGCAGTGAGGCTGATCCACACCTCCACCCACTAACCCACCCCTCCACACCCCCGACCACCACTATCATTTCCTGTTAGTCACCTTATGTACAGACACTCCTGTCCCCAGTGTCACTTTATGGACATACAATTAATCTATGTATATAAGCTATCTTATGTATTTATATTTATTGTGTGTTTTATATCATTATGTTCTTTATCTTTTTTTTGTGCTGCATTGGACTCAGAGCAACAATTGTTTTGTTCTCCTTTACACTTCTGAAAAGGACATTAAACCACCTTGAATTTTGAATTTGTGGGATTCGGCCAGTGGTGCTGAAATCAGTATTTAGCCAGTACATAGAACAGAGAAAACCTGCAGCGCAATACAGGCCCTTCAGCCCACAAACTTGTGCCGAACATATAACCATATAACAATCACAGCACGGAAACAGGCCATCTTGGCCCTCCTAGTCCGTGCCGAACCCTTAATCTCACCTAGTCCCACCTACCCGCACTCAGCCCATAACCCTCCACTCCTTTCCTGTCCATATACCTATCCAATTTTACCTTAAATGACACAACTGAACTGGCCTCTACTACTTCTACAGGAAGCTCATTCCACACAGCTATCACTCTCTGAGTAAAGAAATACCCCCTCGTGTTTCCCTTAAACTTCTGCCCCCTAACTCTCAAATCATGTCCTCTCGTTTGAATCTCCCCTACTCTCAATGGAAACAACCTGTTCACATCAACTCTATCTATCCCTCTCAAAATTTTAAGTACCTCGATCAAATCCCCCCTCAACCTTCTACGCTCCAATGAATAGAGACCTAACTTGTTCAACCTTTCTCTGTAACTTAATTGCTGAAACCCAGGTAACATCCTAGTAATCTCTGACGTCTGCCACTATGCAGTCATAATGTCATAGAAAACTACAGGACAGAAACAGGCCCTTCTGCCCACCTAGTCTATGTTGAAGCATTTAAACTGCCCAGTCCCATCAACCTGTACCAGGACCACATCCCTCCCACTCATGTAACTACCCAGACTTCCCTTAAATCCACCACTTCCACTGGCAGCTTGCTCCACACTCTCACCACCTTCTGAATGAAGAGGTTTTCCCTCATGTAAGCCTTAAACATTTCACCTTTCACCCTTAACCCATGAACTATGGATGTACTCCCACTCAGTGGAAAAGCCTGCTTGCATCTACCCTATCTATACCCCTCATAATGTTGCATACCTCCATCAAATCTCCTCTCAATCTTCTACATTCTAGGGAATTAAGTGCAATCATGAAGTACTTCAAGAGGCTGGTTATGGCACACTACAACTCAGCCTCCCAGACAACTTCGAGGCATTGCACGTTGCCAATTGCTGAAACAGATCCATGGCAGATACATCTTCCTGGCCCTACACTCATCTCTGGAACATCTAGATGATAAAGGAACATACATCAGA
Organism: Hypanus sabinus; assembly: GCF_030144855.1. Taxonomy (NCBI): domain Eukaryota; kingdom Metazoa; phylum Chordata; class Chondrichthyes; order Myliobatiformes; family Dasyatidae; genus Hypanus; species Hypanus sabinus. The sequence goes on along the minus strand of NC_082719.1, from coordinate 105,201,867 downwards.
TGCTCATTTATTGACTGTATCTCTGCTTTCACCTTTGGGACCCCACGATATTACAGCTCAGGCTGCCGGAGTTAAGAGTTCAGTTCCTGATGGGTGCCCTGACGGTCTGGAAGGGCCTGTACTGTACTGTATATCAAAACATACAATGAAACTCCCCCTCCCACCCCACTTCTATTCTCCATTGTGACCTTTTACTTCTTCTCACTACATATTGGGTCCCCTCCTCCTTCCCTTTCTCCTACGGTCCACTCTCCTCTCCTGTCAGATTCTCTTCTCCTGCCCCTGACCTTTCCCGTCCACTTGGCTTCACCATTCACCTTCTGGCTAGCCTCCTTCCCCTCCCCCCAGCTTACAACTCAGGCATCTCCCCACTTCCCTCTTAGTCCTGAAGAAAGGTCTCAGCCCGAAACACTGACTGTTTACTTTTTTCCATAGATGCTGCCTGACCTGCAGAGTTTCCCCAGCATTTTGTTTGTGTTACAGCGAAATACCTTGTTTGTGTCAATGACCAGCACACTCAAGTGATGCCATGCTTCTGGCATGCCTGCAGGTCCTGCACATACTAGAAATGGAGGAGGAAACTGGAGCACCACGCGGTCACGGAGAATGTACAAACTCCTTACAAGCAGTGGCTGGAACTGAACCCCTGTCCCCAACGTGGTAAGGAGTTATGCTAGCCACTGTACTGCCCTTTCTATGCTAAGTACTCTACTCAAGCTATGTTGATGCTATATCTATGGTGATGAAGTGCTTTGAGAGGTGAGTAATAGCTAGAAACTCCTGCTAGGCAAGGAGCTGGACTCACTGCAATTTGCCCATGGCACAATAGGTCTACAACAGATGTGATCTCATTGGCCCATCATGTGGCCTTGGATCACAGCTCAGCAATTAGCAAAATCATTCCTACAGTCCTGATCAAAAAGATGCAAAAACTGGGACTCCACACCTTCCCCTGCAACTGGATCCTCAACAGAAGACCACAGTCAGTGCAGATCAGAAATAACACCTCCTCCTCACTGACGATCAACACTGGCACACCTCAGGGGTGTGTGCTTAGCCCACTGCTCTACTCTCTATCTACCCATGACTGTGTGGCTAGGCATAGCTCAAACGCCATCTATAAATTTACTGATCAAACAACTATTGTTGGCAGAACTTCAGATAGTAACAAGAAGACAGAAGGAAGTGAGATAGATCGGCTGGTTGAGTGGTGTTGCAGCAACAACCTTGCACTCAACGTCAGGAAGAGAAAAGAGCTGATTGTGGACTTCAGGAAGGGTGAGACAAGGGAACACACACTAGTCCTGATAGAGGGATCAGAAGAGAGTGAGCAATTTCAAGATCCAGGGTGTCCTCATCTCTGAGAATCTATCCTGTTCCTAACATATTGATGCATAAGGCATGAAGGTAGTTATCTTTCATTAGGAGTTTGAGGAGATTTGATATGTCACCAAAGGCACAAGCAAATTTCTACTGATGTACCATGGAGAGCATTCTAACTGGTACATCACCGTCTGGTATGGGGGGAGGAGGGCACTGCGCAGGATCAAAATAAGCTGCGGAAAGTTGTAAACTCAGTCAGCTCCATCATGGGCACGAGCCTCCCCAGCATCCAGGAGATCTGCAAGGAGCGATGCCTCAAAAAGGCAGCATACAACATTAAGTACCCCATCACCCAGGACACGTTTTCTTCTCATTGCTACCATCAGGAAGGAGGCACAGGAGCCTGAAGACACACACTCAATGCTTAACGGTTGAACAATAACGGTGTTAATGCGCTGAGGCTGATAAGTGGGCCAAAGGGTAATCACATTTGTAATTTTGTAATGAGATTAAGGAAGAATGTCTGCACCTCACATGGGTGCAACTCACAAAGTCGTAAACAAGTAGGGTATAAAAAACTGTGCAAAGTGTAATTCGGCACTCAATCTAGCAGGAGCTGGTTGGGTCCGACTCTGCAGACTCGAAAAATAAAGTTTACCGTTCTGCAAATTGCTGAGACTCAGTGTGTTTCTGACAGCTACCATCAGGAAGGAGGCACAGGAGCCTGAAGACACACACTCAATGTTTCAGGAACAGATCTTTCCCCTCTGCCACCAGACTTCTGAATGGACAATGAACCTATGAATACTGACTCATGACTCATTGTAATTATATGTGCCCTGTGCTGTGTGTGACTGTTGACTCTGGGATTTGCACCTTGGTCCAGAGAAACGCTGTTTCATTTAGCTGTATTCATGTGTATGGTTGAATAACAATTAAACTTGAACTTGAATTTGAAAGTGCACCAAGACCTCTACTTTCCTGGATAGCTAAGGAAATTCAGCATTTACTCATCAATTCCTATAGATGCATCACAGAAAGATTCCTATCCAGATACATCACAGCTTGGTATGGCAACTGCACTAACTAAGACAAGAAATTGCAGAGAGCTCTGAACGCAGCTGAGTCCATCATAGAAAGGAGCCTCCCTTCAGATGAATACATCTACACTTCCCGCTGCCTCAGGAAAGCAGACAACATAATCAAGCACCCTCCCCCTCCTATATCTTCCAGCAGAAGAAACAAAAGCTTGAAAGCATCCATCACTAGACACAAGGGCACCTTCTGTTCCGCAGGTATCAAAGGATCAGAGGAGGTTCATGAGAATTGTTCTGGAAATGAAGATTAATGTATGAGGAGCGTTTGATGGCTCTGGGACTGTACTCACTGGACTTTAGAAAAATAAGGCGGGAATCTCACTGTAACCTATTGAATATTGAAAGGCTAAGATAAGAGTGAACATGGAGAGCATTTTTCCTCTAGTGGGGGGAGCCTAGCATCAGAGGGCACAGCCTCAGAATAGAGGGATGTTCATTTGGAACAGAGATGAGGAGGAATTTCTTTAGCCAGAGAGTGGTGAATCTGTGGAATTCATTGCCACAGATGGCTGAGGAGGCTAAGACATTGAGTATATTTGAAGCAGAGATTGATAGGTAACCACCATTCATTAGTCAGGGTGTCAAAGGTTATGGGAAGAAGGGAGGAGAATGGGGCTTGAGAGGGATAAAAAAGAAAAACGATGAAATGGTTGAGCAGACTCAAATGGGCTAATTCTGCTCCTATATCTTATGGTCTCTTGAACCCTCATTGCTGAAGATTAATTTTTGATATGCCAACCTATCTCCCCTGCATTTTATTTATTTTCCTGCATTGTACTTGTTCTTACTACCGTAACACTATATTCTGCACTCTCCTTTCTTTTCATTAGCTCAGTGTTAATCTGTAAGACATGATCTGTCTGAATGGCATAAAGCAAAGCTTTTCATAGCAGGTGACAATTATAAATATAAAACAATTAAACAATCCCAGAAACAGATCAAAGTCTTGCTTCTACCACACTCAAAATTTCTTCAAATTTGCAATGCCAACTTGATGAAACTATGGTCAGCATGCAAACAAACTCTTCGGCCCGAAAACAATCGATGAGTCCTGAAGGAAAGGTTTTGGCCTAAAAAGTCGTCTGTTTACTTCACTCCATAGATGCTGCCTGACTTGGTGAGTTCCTCCAGCATTTTGTGTGTGTTGCCAGACACACTAATGATTCTGATGTGAATGTTGGAGATATGAGGAGTAAATTTGTAAAGGACCCCCACTACTCAGGCCATGCTGTCTTCTCACTGCTGCCATCAGAAAGGAGATACAGGAGCCTCAGGTGCCACACCACTACGTTACCAGCATGCAAAACTTCACTCACTTCAACTCTGAATTGATCCCAAAACCTACGAACTCACTTTCAAAGACTCTACAACTCACGTTCTCAGTATTATTTATTTGTATTTATTTTTCCCTTTGTCTTTTTTGTACATTGGTTGTTTGTCAGTCTTTGGGTGCAGTGTTTCATTGATTCTACTGTGAATGCCTGCAAGAAAATGAATCTCAGCATTTTATATAGTGACAAATAGGTACCTTGATAATAAATTTACTTTGAACTTTGATCTGTTTGGTTAGTACTAAACAAAGCTTTTCATTGCATTTTGGTACATGTGATTATAATTAACAAATAATAATCACTGAACAATTCCAGAAACAACATCTGATCAGACTTTGCTGCTACTGTATTTAAAGATATCTCCAAAACTGAGATTCCAATTCAATGAAACTGGTTGGCATGGAAGCGAACCCTTTGGCTCACCTTCTCCATCTACCATGGCTGTGTTTTATGGGTTTGCAAGTCCACTGGGGATCTGAGGCCTGATACCCTGAATCCACCGGAGGCCAGAGGCCCAGAAGCAGCCTGTCTCTGGGTTGGAGGCGTGTGTGAGTGGACGGGTAGGGAGGAAAGGGCCTCACTCTGCTGTTCACAAGAGATTATTCAGATGTTGGAAGTTTAGAGCTCCACACACAAAACACCAGCAGCCCAGGCAGCATCTATGGAGGGTAATAAACAGTCAACATTTCAGGCTGAGACCCTTCGTCAGGGCTAGAAAGGAAGGGGCTGCATGCCAGAGTACGAAGGTCGAGGGAGGGGAAGGAGGACATGCTAGAAGGTAGGTGGGAGAGGGGACATGAAGTAAGAAGCTGGGAGGTGATAGTTGGGAAAGGTAAAGGGCTGGATCATGGGAGAAAGGGAAAGAGAGGGGGCAGGGATGTGGGAAGATGATAGGCAGGTGAGGAGAAGAGGCAAGAGGCCAGAATGAGGAATTGAAGAGGGAAGGGGGAGGGGGTAAATTACCATAAGTTGGAGGAATCGATATTCATGCCATCAAGTTGGAAGCTACTCAGACCGAATATGAGGTGTTGCTCCTCCAACCTGAGAGTGACTTCATCATGGCTGAACAGGAGGCCATGGGCTGACATGTTGGAATGGGGATTAAGATCAAAATGTTTGGACACTGGGAAATCCTGCTTCCTGTGGATAGAGGGAAGTGATCCCCAACTTATGTCAGATCTCACCAATATGGAAGAGACCACATCAAAAGCATTGGAGGCAAGAAATGGCCCCAACAGACATGCAGGTGAAGTGTGCCACACCTGGAAGCAATGTTTGGGGCCCTGAATAGACCAGAGGGAAGATGTGAATGGGCAAATGAAGCACATATTTCACTTGTGGGGTAAGTGCCAGGAAGGAATAAATGGGGAGGGATGAATGGACAAGGGATTCTCGGAGAGAGTGATGCCTGCAGATAGCAGAGGGTGTGGGGAGGGAAAGGTGTGTTTAGTGGTAGGGTCCCATTGAAGGTGGTGGAAGTTGCAGAGAATGATGTGTTGGATGCAGAGGCTCATGGGATGGTAGATAGAAACAAGAGGTGTAGCACTTCTTCCGCTTGCAGGGACGAGTGCCAGGAAGGAGTGCCCTGTTAGGGTGCTGGGAAGAAAGGGTGAGGGTGAATGTTGGGGAAATGAGGGAGATGTGAGAGGGCAGAGGGCAGCATCAATGGCACCATTGTGCGCACAGTCCTGTTGTTTTCTTCTCCTGTTGTTGCTTGTGCTGTTCTGCTGACCGTTGTGGGCACGCTGTGTTGGTGCTGGAACGTACCTGAATCTGAGTGAAAAGTAGCATACAGTATATATACTCAGGGACCTCCTGTCCCTAACAAAGTGGCCACTGAGTGTACTCGTGGTTTTCTGCTGCTGTAGCCCATCCACTTCAAGCTTTGAATTGTGCTTTCAGAGATGTGCTTCTGCACAGCACTGATGTAACTTGTGGTTAATTGAGTTACTGTCGCCTTCCTGGCAGCTTGAACCAGTCTGGCCATTCTCCTCTGACCTCTCTCATCAACAAAGTGTTTTCATCCACAGAACTACTGCTTAATGTTTTTTTTTTGCTTTTTTGCACCATACTCTGTAAACTCAAGAGACTGTTCTGCATACAAATCCCAGGAGATCAGCAGTTTCTAAGATACTCAAACCATCCCTTCTGGCACCAACAATTACCCTACGGTCAAAATTAATTAGATCACCTTTCTCCTGGTGTTTGGTCTGAACGATTGAACTATGTGACCATGTCTGCCTGCTCTTATGCATTGAGTAGCTGCCACATGACTGGCTGCACAGAGTGGTGCGGACCATGGATCTGGGATTGAAAAACGTCACCGAGGATCTCATGTGGTCTGTACATACCGGCTGTGTGGTGAAAGGACTCTGCAGAGAGTGGTGTGGACAGCCCAGAGCATCTGTAGATGTGAACTTCCCATTATTCAGCATATTTACAAAGACAGGTGTGTAAAAAGGGACCTGAGTCACTCCAACCACAAACTGTTCCAGTTGCTAGCATCTGGGAAACGGTACTGCAGCATAAAAGCCAGGACCAACAGGCTCCGGGACAGCTTCTTCCACCAGGCCATCCCATCAGACTGATTAATTCACCCTGATACAATTGTATTTCTATGCTATATTGACTGTCCTGTTGTACATACTATTTATTACACATTACTATAAATTGCACATTGTACATTCATACATAGATGTGATGTAAAGATTGTTACTCGTTATGTATGTGAAGGATGTAAGAAATAAAGTCAATTCAATTTGGATTAATGAGCAGGTGTACAGGTGTACCTAACAAAGTGGCGACGGAGTGTAAATCCTGATGCAGGGTGTGGACTTGAATCGTTGGTCACTCCTTTGCCTCCACAGTTTTCAAACTGTTTATTTTTGTTTCATTTTTCTCTTGCTTTTTCAACCTCTTAGAATACAGTTCTTTTGCCAAGAAACCCACAAAAAGTAGTGGATATAGAACCACAGAAAAACCTACAGCACAGTACAGGCCCTTCGGCCGACAATGCTGTGCCGAACATGTAATAACTTCACAAATTACCTAGGGTTACCCATAGCCCTCTATTTTTCTAAGCTTCATGTACCTATCTAGGAGTCTCTTAAAAGACCCTATTGTATCTGCCTCCACCACCGTAGCCGGCAGCCCATTCCACGCATTCACCACTCTGCGTAAAAAACTTATCCCTGACATCTCCTCTGTACCTACTTCCAAGCATCTTAAAATGGTCCTCTTGTGCTAGCTATTTCAGCCCTGGGAAAAAGCTTCTGACTATCCACACGATCAATGCCTCTCATAACCTTATAGACCTCTATCAGGTCACTTTTCATCCTCCGCCACTCCAAGGAGAAAAGGCCAAGTTCACTCAACCTATTCTCATAAGGCATGCTCCCCAATCTGGGCAACATCCTTGTAGATCTCCTCTGCACCCTTTTGAAAGTTTCCACTTCCTTCCTTCCAGAACTGAGACCTGTACTCCAAGTGGGGTCCGACCAGGGTCCTATATAGCTGCAACATTACCTCTTGGCTCTTAAACTCAATCCCATGGTTGATGAAGGCCAATGCATCGTATGCCTTCTTAACCATAGTCAACCTGCATAGCAGCTTTAAGTGTCCAATGAACTTGGACCCCAAGATCCCTCTGATCCTCTACATTGCCAAGAGTCTTACCATTAATACTATATTCTGCCTTTATAACTGACCTATCAAAATGAACCACTTCACACTTATCTGGGTTATTTGCAACTTTTCAGCCCAGTTTTGCATCCTATTGATGTCTCGCTGTAACCTCTGACAGCCCTCCACACTATCCACAACAACATCAACCTTTAGGTCATCAGCAAATATACTAACCCATCCCTCCACTTCCTCATCCAAGTCAAGAAGAGAAAGGATCCCAGAACAGATCCCTGAGAACACCACTGGTCACCGACCTCCATTCAGAATATGACCTGTCTACAACCACTCTTTGCCTTCTGTGGGCAAGCCAATTCTGGATCCACAAAGCAATGACCCCTTGGATCCCTTGCCTCCTTACTTTCTTAATAAGCCTTGCATGGGGTACCTTATCAAATGCCTTGCTGAAATCCATATACACTACATCTACTGCTCTACCTTCATCAATGTGTTTAGTCACATCCTCAAAAAATTCAATCAGGCTCGTAAGGCACGACCTGCTTTTGACAAAGCCATGCTGACTATTCCTAATCATATTGTGCCTCTCCAAATGTTCATAAATCCTGCCTTTCAGGTCACTGAAGTAAGACTCACTGGTCTATAATTTCCTCGGCTCTCTCTACTCCCTTTCTTGAATAAGGGAACAACATCTGCAACTCTCCAATCCTCCAGAACCTCTCCTGTCCCCATTGATGATGCAAAGATCATTGCCAGAGGCTCAGCAATCTTCTCCCTCGCCTCCCACAGTAGCCTGGGGTATATCCTGTCCAGTCCTGGTGACTTATCCAACGATGTTTTCCAAAAGCTCCAGCACATCCTCTTTCCTAATGTCTATATGCTCAAGCTTTTCAATCCGCTGTAAGTCATCCCTACAATCGCCAAGATTCTTTTCCATAGTGAATACTGAAGCAAAGTACTCATTAAGTACCTCTGATATCTCCTCTGGTTCCATACACACTTTTCCACCATCACACTTGATTGGTCTTATTCTCTCACGTCTTATCATTTTGCTCTTCATATACTTGTAGAATGCCTTGGGGTTGTCCTTAATCCTGCTTGCCAAGGATTTCTGATGGCCCCTTCTGGCTCTCCTAATTTCATTCTTAAGCTCCTTTCTGCTAGCTTTATAATCTTCTAGATCTCTATTGTTACCTAATTTTTTTAACCTTTCGTAAGTTTTTCTTTTCTTCTTGACTAGGTTTTCAACAGCCTTTGTACACCATGGTTCCTGTACCTACCATCCTTTCCCTGTCTCATTGGAACGTACCTATGCAGAACTCCACGCAAATATCCCCTGAACATTTGCCATGTTCTGCTGTACATTTTCCTGAAAACTTATGTTTCCAATTAATGCTTTCAAGTTCCTGCCTGATAGCTTCATATTTCCCCTTACTCTCATTAATCGCTTTCCTAACTTGTCTGTTCCTATCTCTCTCCAATGCCATGGTAAAGAAGATAGAATTGTGATCACTATCTCCCAAAATGCTCTCCCACTGAGAGATCTGATACCTGACCAGGTTCATTTTCCAATACCAGATCAAGCACAGTCTCTCCTCTTGTAGGCTTGTGTCAAGAAACCTCCCTATACACACCTAACAAACTCCACCCCATCTAAACCCCTTGCTCTAGGGAGATGCCAATTGATATTGGGGAAATAAAAATCTCCCACCACGACAACCCTGTTATTATTACACCTTTCCAGAATCTGTCTCCCTGTCTGCTCCTCAATGTCCCTGTTACCTTTGGGTGGTCTATAAAAAACACCCAGTAGTTATTGATCTCCTCCTGTTCCTAACTTCCACCCACAGAGACTCTGTAGACAATCCCTCCATGACGTCTTCCTTTTCTGCAGCCGTGACACTATCTCTAATCAACAGTGCCACACCCCCACCTCTTTTGCCTCCCTCCCTGTCCTTTCTGAAACCTCTAAAGCCTGGCACTCGAAGTAACCCATTCCTGCCCCTGAGCCATCCAAGTCTCTGTAATGGCCACCACATCATAGCTCCAAGTACTGATCCACGCCCTAAGCTCATCCACTTGTTCATAATACTCCTTGCGTTAAAGTAGACACATCTCAAACTGTCCATCTGAGTGCATCCCTTCTCTATCACCTTTGAGTTCATCAGATGAATGGAGAGGGGGAGTGTGCTACATGGGTGCTCTCCATATTGTACTGCCCTGGCTTGCATATCTAGACTGCCAGGGCCCAACATCCATAGTCAACATCCTGACCAATGGAAGCCTCAGGCTCAGATCAGTGAGTAGGGTTCAGTTCTGGCTGAAGGAAGGAGTTTGTACGTTCTCCGCATTACCGAACAGGCTTCCTTCAAAATTACAAAGATATACGGGTTAGGAGGGGTTAGTAAGTTGGTGTTGGAAGCATGGCGACATGTGGGCTGCCCCAGCATATCCTTGGACTGTGTCCGTCGTTATTGGAAACGATGCATTTCACTATGTTTTGATGCTTCAAAGTACATGTGACAAATAAAGCTAATATTTAACCTTTTACGGTTCAGACGTGCAGTATTTGGGCTACTGATAGTACCGTGTGGGCATTTTAGGCTAACATGGACTTGCTTGATTTGGGAATGCCTATTATAAAGTATTGCCATGGCAACTTGTTCTTCCCAGTGTGATCACAGACAAGGTGCCCCAAATGCTAGTTCCTTCCTGACTCCCCCAAAACAGCCTGATTTCTTGAGTCCTAGACCTCAAAATGCGTAATCCAACCCTCAAATGAAATATCCTTCCAGAATCAGAATATAAATTACAATAAGAATATATTAAAACAATAAATACTGTCAATAATGGAAAAGGAGAGCAAAATAGTGAGGTAGTGTTCATGGGCCATTCAGAAATCTGATGGCAGAAGAGAAAAAACTGTTCCTGACTCAATAACCCAAGAATGTGAGTTTCCCCACTACCTTAAACAAGTCTTTTTAACATTTTGATTTTACTACCCAGGAACAATATAATTATGGCTGATTTCTCACTTGACTTTGCTTCCCCCAGGCACAGCACAAGCCTAGGAAGAACTGTAAACACTGGCAATTTTGCTGAAGATTGTGGTGCCGGTATGTGTGGTGACACTTGTGGGCTGCCCCCAGCACATCCTTAGGCCGTGATTAGAAGGCTAGCAAGAAGGAGCTCAAGAAAGAAATTAGGAGAGTCAGAAGGGGCCATGAGAAGGCCTTGGCAGACAGGATTAAGGAAAAACCCAAGACAATTTGACAAGTATGTGAAGAACAAGAGGATAAGATGTGAGAGAATAGGACCAATCAAGTGTAACAGTGGAAAAGTGTGTATGGAACCGGAAGAAATAGCAGAGGTACTTAATGAGTACTTTGCTTCAGTATACACTACGGAAAAGGATCTTGGAGTTTATACGGGTGACTTTCAGTGGAATGAAAAGCTTGAGCATGTAGATATTAAGAAAGAGGATGTGCGGGAGCTTTTTATAAGCATCAAGTTGGATAAGTCACCGGGATTGGACGAGATGCACCCCAGACTACTATGGGAGGCGAGGGTGGAGTTTACTGAGTCTCTTGTGATGATCTTTGCATCATCAATGGGGACGGGAGAGGTTCCGGTGGATTGGAGGGTTGCAAATGTTGTTCCATTATTCAAGAAAGGGAGTAGAGATAGCCCAGGAAATTATAGACCAGTGAGTCTTACTTCAGTGGTTGGTAAGTTGGTGGAGAAGATCCTGAGAGACAGGATTGATGAACATCTGGAGAGGCATAATATGATTAGGAATAGTCAGCATGGCTTTGTCAAGGGCAGGTTGTGCCTTATGAGCCTCATTGAATTTTTTTGAGGATGTGACTAAACGTTTTGATGATGGTAGAGCAGTAGATGTAGTGTATATAGATTTCAGCAAGGCATTTGATAAGGTACCCCATGCAAAACTTATTGAGAAATTAAGGAGGCATGGGATCTAAGGAGAAATTGCTTTGTGGATCCAGAATTGGCTTGCCCACAGAAGGCAAACAGTGGTTGTAGACGGGTCATATTCTGCATGGAGGTCCGTCACCAGTGGTGTGTCTCAGGGATCTGTTCTGGGACCCCTACTCTTAGTGATTTTTATAAATGACCTGGTGGGATGGGTTAGTAAATTTGCTAATAACACAAAGGTTGGAGGTATTGTGGATAGTGTGGAGGGCTGTCAGAGGTTACAGCGGGCATTGATATGATGCAAAACTGGGCTGAGAAGTGGCGGATGGAGTTCAACCCAGATAAAGGTGAGGTGGCTCATTTTGGTAGGTCAAATATGATGGTAGAATATAGTATTAATGGTAAGACTCTTGGTAATGTGGAGGATCAGAGGGATCTTGGGGTCCTAGTCTATTGGGCACTCAAAGCTGCTGTACAGGTTGACTCTGTGGTAAGAAAGCATACGGTGCATTGGCCTTCATCAATCATGGGATTGAGTTTAGGAGCCGCGAGGTAATGTTGCAGCTATATAGGACCCTGGTCAGACCCCACTTGGAGTACTGTGCTCAGTTTTGGTCACCTCACTATAAGAAGGATGTGTAAACTATAGAAAGGGTGCAGAGGAGATTTACAAGGATGTTGCCTGGATTGGGGAGCATGCCTTATGAGAATAGATTGAGTGAACTCGTCCTTTTCTCCTTGAAGTGACAGAGGATGAGGGGTGACCTGATAGAGGTGTATAAGATGATGAGAGGCATTGATCATGTGGATAGTCAGAGGCTTTTTCCCCAGGGCTGAAATGGCCAGCATGAGAGGACACAGTTTTAAGATGCTTGGAAGAAGGTACAGAGGAGTTATCAGGGTAAGTTTTTTACACAGAGAGTGGTGAGTGCATGGAATGGGCTGCTGGTGACAGTGGTGGAGGCGGATACGACAGGGTCTTTTAAGAAACTCCTGGATAGGTACATGGAGCTTAGAAAAGTAGAGGGCTATGGGTAAGCCTAGTAATTTCTATAGTAGGAACATGTTTGGGGCAGCTTTGTGGGCTGAAGTGCCTGTATTGTGCCGTAGGTTATCTATATTTTTCTATGATGACAGAGATAGATATAGTTTGGTACTAACAGCATCACAAGAGCTGCCAGTCAGCATTGAACTCAATATAGGACACTCTTAGGGACTCCAGCACCGGATATTTCCCTCGGGGTTTACTTCCAAAGCCTTCTCCATGAGTGGGTATGGCACTTACAGTGGGATCAGCTTACAATTTTCATTCTCACTGCAAGTCTAACCCACTCTCCAAAGGGTGGAGTCAAAGTCCCTCATCGATGTTGCGGTACTTTACTGAGGGAATGTTCCACTCTTAGGGGTTTCATCTTTCAGATGATTATTGAACCCCATCTGCCCTTCTAGCGGGGTGTCCAAGGTCCTTTAACAGTATTCAAACAAATCCTTGGGAGCCTGAGCAGAATCTGAATCAGGTTTATTATCACTGATGTAAAGGATGTTGTGAAATTTATTGTTCTGTGGCAGCACTACAGTGTAAGATATAACAAAGAATTATTACACGTTACAAAAAGAACATATTTAAAAATAATAAATAGTGCAAAAAGAGCAAAATAGTGAAGTAGTATTCATGGACCATTCAGAAATCTGATGGCGAGGGGCAGAAGCTGTTCCTAAATGTTGAGATTGTATCCATATGACCATAAGATAAAGGAGCAGAAATAGGTCATTTGGTCAATCGAGTCTGATCCATCATTTCAGACCTCCTCCCTGATGTTAGTCCTGGATGGTGAAGGTCCTTCAAGGTGAACGCCACCTTCTTAAGGCTGTACCTTTTGAAGCTGTCCTTGATGATGGGGCAGCTTGTAGCTGTGATGGAGTTGAATGAGACGACAATGCTCTGCAGCTTTTTCCGATCCTGTGCGGTGGCCCCTCCACACCAGCACTGATGCAACTAATCAGCCTGCTCTCCACGGTGCATCTGTAGAAATTTACCAGTCTTAGGTGACATACCAAACCTCCTCACGTTCCTGACCAGTATTTAACAACATTAACGAACATCACTAAAACAAATGATCACATTCCCGCTGGGGAGGATTTTGCAGGGCATAAATTAACTGCCACTTTTTCCTGCAGTATTGGTCGGGGTTGACCATGGACGCTGTGTCCTAGCTGTCTATGTGATACGCAAGCCAGTACACAAGCCAAGGCAGTTTGATATTGAGAGCAAGCTGTTGCTAGGTAGCAGGCTCCCCCCTCTCCACACAGCCAATGAACGCAAAGCAATGGCAGAGACAACACAGTGGCATCACAGGAGTTGCCAGTCAGCATTGAAGTCGATGAGGACTACCTTAGGGACTCCAGCTCCAGATTTTCCCTTGGAGTTCACTCCTGAAGCCTTCCCCATGAGTGGTATGGCCGCAAGGCAACGGAGCCTTGAAATCAGAGCTTCCCTTCTCCTGGATGAGCTGCCCATCACAGCTGACGAACCCCACCTGACCAGAGCACCAGTAACCCGCCTTTACCCCTTTTCCGATCAGTAGAAATGGTTCCACCAGGCTTGGTGAAAGCCCCACGTGATGGACATGAACTTGGTTGTCAGAAGCTATTTGAGATGTCCGCCAATAGCAACAGGTAGTGGGTGCTTATCTCCACGACGTGTGCACCCCTCCCCCCCCCCCCCCCCACCCACAGCTATGACAATTTTAAGGAACCTACCTACAGTGGGCACACTGAAAATAAACAGTATTTACTGTAATTACTTTGAGATATCTTGGGATAATGAAGAGTACAATAAGCAGGCTTTTCGTTCTTGGTTTCTGTTTGATTGGAGGTGTTGGTGGAAGGAAGAGCAGGAGAGAAACACCAAATATAGAATCTAGATAAAGCACTACTTGAGAATCAGAATAAGTCTTGGAAGAAATATTCTGCTTCTTCCTTCCATGCCCTTGTATTACCTCCAGTTTTCAGCTGAGGGGGCGTACATATCCATTCCGATAAACAGTTGCTGACGTGGGCAGCAGCAGGGTCCAGAGCTGAGTCAAACTTTAATTGTTAGTACTCACCTCCGCCCCTGCAGCACTCTCCCACACCCACCATCACAAAACCTCCTGACAACCTCCCACTTGCAAACCGGCCAGAATGGAAAGCAAACATTGTTAGTTCCCTGAACACATAACTGGAGACTCTGTCAGACCTGTACACAATGAGAGAAATACCCACTTCATCACTACAAAGAAATTATGATGTAGGAATCTCTTCATGAGAATAAAGCATTGGCCTTAAAGCCACATCATATTAGATGAACATCATACATTCAAAATTAGAAATAACTATCTTCAGATTAGCTTACTAGAATAATAACATAATGAGTGGCATGGTAGCTTGCAACCAAGTGTAACACTTTGCAGTCAAGGTTCAATTCCAGTTGCTGTCTGTAAGGAGTCCGTATGCTCTTATGGTGACCGGAAGGGTTACCCGACTCCTCCGGGCTCTTCCCATATTCCAAAGCCATGTGGGTTCGGGGTAGTGAGTTGTGGGTACGGTAACACTAGCGGGCTGGCCCAGCACCTCCTCGGGCTGTGTTGTACGCAATTGATGGATTTCACTAATACAAGAGATTCTGCAGCTGCTGGAAACCCAGAGTAACACACACAAAATGCAGGAGGAGCTCAGCAGGTCAGGCAGCATCTGTGGAAACGTTTCAGGGAAAGACACAATTTCCATCACAAATGGAAATGAAAGGAGAAGAAGCCAGAGTAAGAAGCTGGGGTGGGGTGGGGGGGAAAGGAGTACAGGCTGGACGGTGATAGATGAAGCCACGTGACAGGGAAGATAGGTGGAAGAGGTAATGTGCTAAAGAAGAAGGAATCTGATAAAAGAGGACAATGGGAGAAAAGAAGAAGGTGGGGTACCAGACGGAGATGATGAGCAGGTGAGAAGAGGTAAGGAGGAAGCCAGAATGGGGAAATAAAAAAGAAAGAAGGGGTAGGGGAGAAATTACCGGAAGTTAGAGAAATTGATGTTCATGCCATCAGGGTTGGGCATTTCTCTGTATGTTTCCATGTCCTGATGTGCATGCTACAAATAAAGCTAATCTGTAATCTTCTTTATACATCCTCTTTCTGAATCTTCTTTTTGAAGCCTGCATTTTTTGAGCTGAGGAGACCCTGACAAGGATGTTCTCTTCATCTCTGGCCACAGACTGGGTTCCAGAGGACTGGACAGAGGCTAATTAATTAATTATAGTTATCTATTTTTTTATTCAGAGATGCAGCATCTTAACAGGCCCATCCCCCCAATTAGACGCCCATGTGACCAGTTAACCTATTAACCTTGACATCTTTGGACTGTGGGAGGAAACTGGAGCACCTGGAGGAAACACACACAGTCAAGGGGAGAACATACAAACTCCCCACATTCAGCGGAAGGAACCAAACTGTAATAGCATTTCTCTAAACACTGCCCTCCCTTGTTGCCCATAAAACATTGCAAAAACAAGCCAGGACTCCATAGGCCAGTGAGTCTGACATCAGGAGTGGGGAAACTGCTGGGGAGGATCCTGAGGAGCAGGATTTGATTTCTGAGAGTCAGCACGGCTTTGTGCGTGGTATGTAATGGCTGACAAATCGTTTGGAGTACTTCAAGGTGTTAACCAAGAGGGCAGATGAATATAGGATAGTGGGTGGTGTCTATATGGACTTCAGCAAAGCTCTTCACAAAGTTCCTCATGGAAGGCTAGTCTGGAAGGTTAAATCCCATGGGAGAGAGTGGATTGCATTCATAATTGGCTCGGTGGTAGGAAGCAGAATGCAGAGGTTGAGGGACTGGAGGCTTGTATCCAGTGCTGTTCCATGAGGACAATGCTGGGAACTTTGTTATTTGTAATTTATAAAAAGGATTTGGATGTGAAGATAGAGACATGGTTAGTAAGTTTGCGAATGATAGTACAACAGGTAGTGTTGCAGACAGTGTAGAAAGTAATGAAAAATTACACAAAGATCTTAATCGGATGGGCACAGGGACTGAAGACTGACAAGTGGCTTTCAATCCAGATAAATGTGAGGTATGGCATTTTGTGAGATCAAATCAGGGTAGGATTTATTCTGTGAAAGGTAGGGGTCTGGGGACCTTGAAATATACAGTTAAATGTGTTATTTGTGTTAACAACCAACACACGTAATGATGTGCTGGAGGCAGGGACACGCAAATGACATGACACGTTCTACCACCAACATAGCAGATCCATAATGCTCTGTTGACCACTGTAGAATATATCATTCAGAACACATGCGCTTTGACTTTCTCTGTGGAATTTGGAAGTGTGTCAGAGCTGTGTCTTGTATGAGTACCCTTTGCACAGAAAGTTTGTGCAGGTTCCTCTGCTTTTGCCATCTCATCCTCAGACTTTGTAGCTCTCCCTAGCTGAACAGATGCAGGCTGCATTGTGATGTGGCCCTTCAAGTGCTACTTCCCAATGACAGACATGAGAGGAAATTGAACCCTTAATGCCCACTGTTCCTGAAACAGAGCAGTCACACAAAGGACTCGTACTGGCACTAATTCCAGGTGTCAGCAAAGGGGCAAAGCACGCTTCCCGTGTATCAAAAGACCCTCCGAGTGTGAATGCAGGAGACAAAGGAGCCAGTATCTGACAGCCCGATGTGAACCTTTCAGGGGTCGTCAATAATCATGAATCTCAGAGAACTTCTGTTCAGGTCCACCCCCTGAAATTAAAGTGGAGTAAACTGGAAAAGTCCACTCCTCGATTGAATCAAACTCTGATAAACCTCTCTGATGCACAGCATCATGGTCCAGTCCATCACAGGCAAAGCCCTCCCCATTTACATGGAGCACTGCTCCAGGAAAGCAGCATCTATCATCAAAGATCTCCACCATCCACGCTGTGCTCTCTTCTCACTGCTGCCATCGGGTAGGAGCTACAGGAGCCTGTCATTTCACACTACCTTGTTCAGAAAGCTCTTACTCTGTTTCCTGAACCGGCATGGATAACTTCACTCGCCATAGCTTTGAACTGATTCTGAGAGCTTGAAAAGACTATTTACCACTCATGTTCTCAGAATTACTTTTTATTGGCACTCTTTGCACATTGGTTGTTTGTCAGTCATTGCCTATATATAGTTTTTCATCGGTTCTGTTGCATTTCTGAATCTCAGGGTAGTAATAGTATCACTGGACCAGCCGCTGGTGTAGGGCAGATGGTCCTGAGTTCGAATCCAGCCGGGTCCCAACCTGGGCAGCAGCAGTATCTGTGCAGAAGAAAGGCCTGGCATTTGCTTCTGTATCTTGCCATCAGAACCCTTTGGACAATTACACTATCCATTGGGTCACCGTGAGTCGACGAGCACTCAACAACAACAATGGTACTATATGTATACTTTGATAATAAATTTACTTCAAATTGTTCAGGAATTCCAACGGTTCAGCAGCTGGCTCACTGGGCCATGTTTTCCACGTCTCTAGACTCACTGGCGCCCTGTTCCTATATTCCTGAAACTGATATGGTTCAGTGAAAACCTAATTGTGTTAGTGTGTAACATCTGAGAGAGAATCAAAATTGCATTCGAGTTTTGATACGAGTCAATAGTATCTAAATGGTGTGAGGACATCTTCAATTCCTCAAGAAATTCGAAATAATGTGCATTCTTAATGATTTACTTTAACAGTTTGGTGACCACCAGTTAATGCAGGAAGAGTACTATGTTCCGAATACTCTACCTTTTCCTCACCGAGCCATCTCAGACAGTCTGTGTTGGCAACCACCTCACACTGAGCACTGGCCTGCCTAGCCTGCTGCTGATGCACGACTGTACTGCTGGATCCAGATCTAACCACCTCATTAAGTTCACCGACAGTGGTTGGCCTCATCAGCAACGATGAGAGGCGTGACAGTGGCCTCTGGACTGGTGCAAACACAACAAAGATCTCAATGTGGACAAGACTAAGGAGATGATTGTGGACTTCAGGAAGGTGCAGGCTGAGCATTCCCTACTGCAAATCAACTGCTCCTCTGGACAGAGTGTCAGGAGCACCAAGTTACTTGGATGATCTCACCTGGTCCCTCAACACCACCCCTTTAGGGTTAGTCAAGAAAGCATAGCAGCACCTCCACTAAATGAGGAGATTGAGGCAAGTAAGGCTCCCTGCCCCCATTTTAACTACAAACTACCAGGGCACCATTCAGAGTGTCATGGCCAGCTCTATCACCACCTGGTACAGGAACCGCAAGACACTACAATGGATTGAGAGGACAGCTGAGAGAATCATCGGGGTTTCACTCTCCCTCCCCCCATCCAGGACATGCACCAGCATTGTCTAGGACCTCTCCCATCCGCCCCACAATCTCTTTGACTTCCTGCTGTCAGGCAGCAGATACCAAGTTCTGTAGGGCTGGGTAACAGCTTCTTCCCCCAAGCTGAACACCCTGCCTCCACCCAGTGCACATTATTTATGACATACTGTAACTAACAGTAATATAGTTGTACATTTAACTATGTTTCAATGTGCAAATTATGTCAACTTATACATCTACAGAATACTTTTATAGTACCTGTTAATATTATTGTACTAATATTATTTTATGTGTTGAATGTGATATATGTACTGTGTTGTGCATCTTGGTCCCAGAGGAACATTGTTTCATTGAGCTGCATACATGTGTGTGGTTAACTGACAATGAACTGAATTGGAATGGAGAAATTACACACTAAAGTTGCACCGATATGTTTTGTCACAGCTCAGATGGAACATGTAACATCCTTATCTAAAGTTGATTCTCTTTTGACAAACTTTTCATAAATTTACTCCCAGACCTTGAATCTTGAATTACCCATCCTAAAATGGGAAGAATGTGCAGGGACTGGTTTCCTGAAATGCTGACAAGAATTAGCTTTAGAAAATGATGGTACATGTTCTAAAATGGAGGCGGGGTCATCAGGCCATAAGACAGGAGCAGAATTAGACCATCCAGCCCATCCAGTGGGCTCCACCAATGACGCTTTTATCCTGTATCTCCGCTCATTTTCGAGTGCACATTTCTTTCATTACACCAGTGACCACCGAGCTGTTAATATACATCATAAGGAGGGTGCATTAACTTCCTAAACCAATTGAAAATGCTTTATGCTGTTCGATTTTTAATAATCTATTCAATATATGTAATTGATTTACCTGTTTATTTATTATTACATTTTGTTTTATTTATTATTATTAATATTTTTCTCTCTCTGCTAGATTATGTATTGCATTGAACTGCTGCTGCTAAGTTAAAAATTTCACGTCACATGCTGGTGATAATAAACCTGATTCTGATTTCAGGATGCTGTTCATCGACTATAGCTCAGCATTTAACACCATCGTTCCCACAATCCTGATTGAGAAGTTGCAGAACCTGGGCCTCTGTACCTCCCTCTGCAATTGAATCCTCAACTTCCGAACCGGAAGACCACAGTTTGTGCGGACTGGTGATAATATCTCCCCCTCGCTGACGATCAACACCGGTGCACCTCAGGGGTATGTGCTTAGCCCACTGCTCTACCCTCTCTATGCCCATAACTGTGTGGCTAGGCATAGCTCAAATACCATCTATAAATTTGCTGATGATACAACCATTGTTGGTAGAATCTCAGGTGATGATGAGAGGGCATACAGGAGTGAGATAAGCCAACTAGTGGAATGGTGCCGCAGCAACAACCTGGCACTCAACATCAGTAAATCAAAAGAGCTGATTGTGGACTTCAGGAAGGGTAAGATGAAGGAACACATACCAGTCCTCATAGAGGGATCAGAAGTGGAGAGAGTGAGCAGCTTCAAGTTCCTGGGTGTCAAGATCTCTGAGGACGTAACCTGATCCCAACATATCGATGTAATTCTAAAGAAGGCAAGACAGTGACTATACTTTATTAAGAGTTTGAAGAGATTTGGTATGTCAACAAAAACACTCAAAAACGTCTATAGATGTACTGTGGAGAGCATTCTGACAGGCTGCATCACTGTCTGGTATGGAGCGGCTACTGCACAGGACTGAAAGATACAGCAGAGGATCATAAATTTAGTCAGCAACATCTTGCATACCAGCCTACAAAGTACCCAGGACATCTTCAAGGAGCAGTCTCCAACACCCAGGGCATGTCCTTTTCTCACTGTTACCATCAGGCAGGAGGTACAGAAGCCTGAAGGCACACACTCAGCGATTCAGGAACAGCTTTTTCGTCTCGGCCATCCGATTCCTAAATGAACCTGTGAGCACTATCTCACTTTTTAAATATATATTATTTATGTTTTTGCATGATTTTTAATCTCCAATATACAAATACTGTAATTGATTTATTTCTTCTATATTTTTATGCATTGAATTGCTGCTACTAAGTTCACAAATCTCATGACACATGCTGGTGATAATAAACCCGATTCTGATTCTGATTACAGGACCTGGTAAAATCCATTGGGATTCCTTTCCTTGTATGCTAACCAATGATTCTTGCTGAAAGTTCTTGTGGTGATGCCAGAGTAGATAAAATTGAAAATGATTAATTTATTCACCAAAAAAACCTTAGGACTAGTACTACAATGAAATGTTAGAACTCTGCTCCTGCAATGTTTAGAAATCCCAAGGTTACCTAGTTAACCACATTTGCTTTAACTTAAGAGAGGCCCACATTTCCCATGCTCCTTTTAAACACAAACAAGGCCCACTTCCCTTGACCCTTTTCAGCTTAGCAAACCCTGATTCTCACACCTGGACCCACTTTCCCAAGTGCCTGTTTCCCATTCTCCCTGTAAACTCAGTGCAGCCTGCTTCCAACAATCCTGTTAACTTCACCAGGTTCACTGGAAAAATTACTGCAGTGTAACCTCTTTTAAAAAATTAAATCAAGACCTAGAGTATTATTAGGCATAACGTGCAATTGTCGAAGAAATCCGTCTGACAAGCTCCATCAAGTCCCTGAGGGTACCCAGGTTTTGAAGTTTTATGAAAAAAAGGCAAAAATTACATGATATCAAAGCCTTTGAAGAGCAACAATATAAATAATCAATTCATGTCACCTTTATTGATATACACTCAGTGGCCACTTTGTTGGGTACACCAGTACACCTGTCCGTTAATGCTAATATTTAATCAGCCAATCATGTGTCAGCAACTCAATGCATCAAATCATGCAGACATGCTCAAGAAGTTCAGTAATTGTTTAGATCAAACATCAGAATGGGAAAGGAGTGCGGAACAAGTGACTCTGACCATATAATGATTGTTGGTGCCAGACGGGGTGGTTTGAGTATCTCAGAAACTGCTGATCCCCTGGGACTTTCACGCACAACAGTCTCTAGAGGTTATGGAGAATAGTGCAAGTAAACAAAAAACATCCAGTGAGCTGAAGTTCTATGAGTGAAAATGCTTTGTTAATGACGGAGGACATTTGCCAGATTAGTTCAAGCTGACAGGACAGTGACATTAACTCAAATAACCACATGTTTCAACAGTGGTATGCAGAAGAGCATCTCTGCAAACACAACACATCAAACTTTGAAGTGGAAGGGCTACAGGGGCAGAAGACCACAGACATAAACTCAGCGGCCACTTTATTAGGTGCGGGAGGTAACATATAAGGTGGCCAGGTGGCCAGTAAGTGTATACTAAAGTTTTTGGAGCCCAATTCATTTCTTCACAAGATGTACAAGACAGCTTCTTTCAGGCAATATGCCGTTAATGTCAGCAACAGCAATGATTGGGACAAAACCCCCCAGATAAGAATGGATGATGATTAGGAGCAGAGAAGGATTTCAGCCAGGCACAATATGCAGAATTGCAAGAGCTTTGATCAAGTTCATTGGTTGTGGGACTATTCCTTCAGGTATTTTTGCTATTTAGTCCAGGACTGCAGCTTGCCACCAACCCCTTCCCCAGAATGCCTGTAACTGTTCCAGAATACCCTACTCCATGCCTCTTGAGAAAGGTTTAATTTTTATCTATTTTAATTTGGAGATACAGCTCTTCCTGCCCATTTATGCCCATGTAACCAACAACTACTAACCTGTGCATCTTTGGAAGGTGGGAAGAGACTGGAGCACCCAGAGGGAAGCCACGTGGGCACGAGTGGAACATAGGACAGCAGTGGGAATGTGACCCAGGTTGTTGACGATGTAATAGCATCACGCTGACCGCTACACTACCGTGCTGCCTGTTGAGTTGCTGACTTGAATGTAACGGCGGTGAGGGATATGCTAAGCCGTGAGATTGCAATCCTGAGAGCTCTAAAAACTTCAGGGTAGTAGCAATCTAATTCCACCACCCCCGGAAGTGTGGTTCTGCAGATGAGCTGGTCATCATGTAGGAGATGTATAACAGCAGAATGAGGGATATACCCAGCACTAAGTTTGTAATCCTGAGTGGTGTACGATTTCTGCTTCTAATGATGATCCACAGCACCCCTCAGACTCCTACTTTACAACTCGTGTGGCGGTTCTGCATCCATCCCAAGCTGAACAGTGAGAAGGTAGGTCTCTGTCCCTATCAGGACTGCTCACCTGACATTCCTGTGTTTTCCACTATGGTCAAAAGCATCTGCTATGGACATATTGGTGAGGGAAATTAGCTTTAGTTCAAATTCCAAAGTTCAAAGTAATTCTATTCTCAAAGTTTATATGTGTCACCATAAACAACCCTGAGGTTCATTTTCTTCTAGGCATTCACAGTAGATTAAAGGAATACAATAGAATCAACGGGAAACTACGCACAACGACTGACAAGTAACCAATGTGCGAAAGAAGACGAACAGTGCAAATGCAAAATATAATAATAAACGAGGAAATCACTGTTATGATCTGAGTCGTAGAGTCCTTGAACGTGAGTCTGTAGGCAAAGCCCACCTATAATTGAGCACGTTTATATGCAGCACTGCCACCAGAAAGCAGCACCCATCATCGAAGACCCCGACCACCCTGGTTCAAGAGCCTGATGGTTGAGGAGCAATAACTGTTCCTGACATAATAGTGCGGGCCCTGAGGTTCCTACACCTGCTGCCTGAAGATAGCAGCAAGACGAAAGCGTGGCCTGGGTGGTAGGGGTCCTGCTTTCTGGTTCCAGCATTCCTTGTAGACAGCTATTATTCAGTTAATGATTTATTGAGAATGCTCACAAGAAGATGAGTCTCAGGATTGTATACGGTGACATATATGTACTTTGATAAAATATTTACTTTGAATTTTGATGTGCTCAATAGTGGGGAGGGATTTATACTCCCTCTTTATTTATTCATCAACTATTATAGATCCAGGGAACAATGTCTATCTGGACTCAGGTAGATCCATGATGTTGCTGTGTGTCACCACTGGTTGGTTATGGATGTAGAATGTGCTCAGAGTAGAGGCCTGGAGATTCCTGGATATTTTCCGTCCTGTTTCCAAGTATTGCTCCACGTTGAGTAGTGCTAATTCATCAACAGAATGAGGATTGTATCAGATAATCAAGGTAACCGTGAGGTTTCCTTGCCAATGTTTACCCCAATGCTTTCAGACGTCATGGGTCTGAAATGAGAGATTACTCCCTTCGATCTATATACCAGTATGTTGTTATCACAAGTGTGTGTTTGTGTGAGAGGGCATGGCCAGCAGCTGTGATAGTAGAGCCAAGTAGAAAGTACAATTCTGCAATGCCAACAGTTGTCGGGCTAGTACTGATCGTCTATTGTGCAGCACAGCCAATTTAGACACCAGTCCCCAAATGTTTGTGAGGAGGGCTCTATGCCAAGTTCTCTCTGCATTGTTGATCTTCTCTTTTCAGTTTTAACGTTGCAGTTAATATTCGACAGTGAGGCCATTTCACAATCAAGCACACTGCTCTGGACCTGGAAGAGATACAAACTAGATAACAGTACGTCCCAGTCCCCTTGCCCTCGTCCATGCCAATCGCAATGCATATTCACGCTCATCTCATTCACCTGCATTGGATGCATACCCATCGATTCCCTTGTTATGCAAGCACCTGTCCAAATCACTTTGTGTCCATATGGGCCTCCACATCACCTTCTGGTGACTATGTTTATGTGGAATGAGCTGCTTGTTGGAGAGGGTGGTAGTTTTGTTTGTCTGGAATGAGCACATTCTGAGTGAAGAATACACCTTGCTCTGGGTGGTGGGTGTCCTTAATAATGGACACCACCTTTTTGAGGCACCGATCCTTTATGATGTCTTAGATACTACGGAGACTTGTGCCCATAAGGGAGCTGACTAATTTTACAAATTTCTGGAGTTTACTTTGATCCTGTGCAGTAGCAGCCCCCACCCCATGATAGTCAGAGTGCTCTCCATGGGGCATCTGTATAAGTTATTGAGTGTTTTAGGTGACATTCCAAATCCCCTCAAACTCCTAATGAAATTTAGCCACGACCTTGTCTTCTTTATAGCTGCATAGATATATTGAGACATCCCCTACCACTGGTGAGGTCACCAGCCTGTTGTTTACAGGTTGTTCCTACTGCCTTTTTGAACAGGAAAAACATTTTGTATTCTGCAGTTATTAGGCCTCTCATCCGGATGATCCTTTTGGTCCCAGCAGAGATCTGCTCATTCCTTAACAGCCTTCTTGTTTCTACTATATTTATAAAAGGCTTCAGGCTTCTTTTTAATCCATCTTGCCTACATTAGATTTAATCATGGCATTTTATTCTCCAACTTCCGGTAATTTTCCCCCCTCCCTCTTTCCTCCTCTTCAATTCCCCCTCTCTCTTACCTCTCCTCCTCACCTACTATCACCTCCCTCGTGTTCCTCTCCTCTCCATTCTCCACCGGTCCACTCTCCTTTCCTACCAGATTCCTCCTTCAGCCCCTTGCCTTTTCAATCCATCATCTCCCAGCTTCTCACTTCACCCCACTCCCCCGCCCACTTGGTTTCACCTGTCACCTTCTAACCTGCCCTCCTTCCCCTCCCTCACCTTCCCTTCCCTGTCCTTTCCAGATCAGGTGAAGAGTCGAAGCCTGAAATATGGACTGGTTATTCCTCTCCATGGATACTGCCTGACCTGCGGTGTTCCTTCAGCATTTTGAGCATGCTACTCTGGTTCGATTTCCTTTTATCTATTTATTAATCGTATGTATGTGAAAACATACAGCGGAACGCACCACTTATGTTAACAACCAACACAATCTGAGAATGTGCTGGGGGCAGCCTGCAAGTGCAGCCACATGATGACACCAACTTAACATGTCTCCAGTGCTCAAAAGAACAACACGCAGGCGACATACAACAAGAACAACAAAACAATCCCCTTTCCCACCCATACAGAACAGCCTCCAACTGCAGGAGAGGCCGAATGGCCTCTTTCCGCCCTGCACTTCTCTATGACGCTAAGTTCTTCAGTGATGATAGACTGCAGCCAATCACCTTTCTACTAACCTGACAGTTCTCTGTAGCATTGAGAGAGGACACTGCACCAAACCAGACAGTAACGGCTGATGTGAGGATGCCCTCTAAGGTGACAGGGTAAAGCACATCCTGGGGAAGCCGGAATGTTAATAATTGTTGCATTAAATCCATCCTCTCCTGAGCCTCTTTGTTAATGAAGGAGACAGGGTTCTCCGAAATGATGTCCTGTGAAATAATGATGCCAGGAGCCTGAGTGTTGAAACGATGCTGACTGTACGATTGACGATGATGAGTAGGTGGAGTATGGTACAGAGACCCATTAATAACTCAATAATATTGCATTTGTGCTCTCAGTGATTACCAAGGTCAAAATGAGCTGACATTTACTTTTTTTTAATAAATGTACTGGTTCATGGGATATGAAAACACTGAAAATGCAAGCACATGCTGTCCTTTCCTAAAAGTCTTTGAAATGAAGAGGCAATCTCCAGCTATCCTGTAGACATAATTGGTCATTTTGGGGCAAGGACTGCAGATTTACTTCCACGAGGGCCATTGGTGAATTAAACGGGTACTCAGAAACATCTGTCCATTCGATGCTCACTATTGAGATTACAACTTGTTAACTTACCTTGTGTTATACTGGACCCTAATCATCCAGCTGGTCTGTACACTACTTATAATCATCATAAGTTTATACAATACAGGAGCACAGTTAGGCCATTTAGCCCATCGAGTCTACTCCGTCATTTCATCATAGCTGATCCAGTTTTCCTCTCAGCCCCAATCTCCTGCCTTCTCCCCTCCCCGTATCCCTACATGCTCTGACCAATCAGGAATCTATCAACCTTTGCTTTAAATATTCATAAGGACTTGACCTCCCCAGTTGCCTGTGGCAACAAATTTCACAGATGCACCACTCTTTGGCTAAAGAAATTCCTCTTCATTTCCATTTTAAAAGGACACCCCTCTATTCTGAGACTGTGTGCTCTGGTCCTAGACCCTCCCACTTTAGGAAACATCCTCTCCACATGCACTCAATTTAGGCCTTTCACCATTTGATAGGTTTCAATTAGGTCACCACTCATTCCAGAGAATACAGTATAAAAGCCATCAAACGCTCTTCATATGGCATGGAATTCAATCCGAGAATCATTTTCGTGAACCTCCTCTGAACCCTCTCCAGTTTCAGCACATCCTTTCTCAGATAAGGCACCTAAGCCTGTTCACAATATTCCAAGTGAGGCCTCCCCATGCTTTATGAAATCTCAACATTACATTCTTGCTTTTATACTCTAGTCATTTTGAAATGAATGCTGACATCACATTGGTCTTCCTCACTGCAGGCTCAACCTGCAAACCAACCTTCAGGGAATCTTGCACAAGGGCACCCAGGTCAGGCCAAATAAATTGATTTCTCATTCTAGATCACACAAAGGAATTGTGGATATTTGAGAAGTCAGAACACCACAGTAGCATAGAGGATAGCGTCACCCCGGTTCAATTCCCATCACTGTCTTTGAGGAGTGTGTACGTTCTCCCCATTACTGTGTACCGGTCAGTATAACAGGATTACAGTGTCAGTGACCCGGGTTCAATTCCCGTCACTGTCTGTGAGGAGTGCGTACGTTCTCCCAGTTACTGTGTACCGGTCAGTATAACGGGATTACATTGTCAGTGACCCGGGTTCAATTCCAGTCACTGTCTGTGAGGAGTGCGTACGTCCTCCCCATTACTGTGTACCGGTCGGTATAACGGGATTACGGTGTCAGTGACCCGGGTTCAATTCCCGTCGCTGTCTGTGAGGAGTGTGTACGTTCTCCCTGTTACTGTGTACCGGTCAGTATAACGGGATTACAGTGTCAGTGACCCCGGTTCAATTCCCGACACTGTCTGTGAGGAGTGTGTACGTTCTCCCCGTTACTGTGTACCGGTCGGTATAACGGTATTACAGTGTCAGTGACCCGGGTTCAATTCCCGTCACTGTCTGTGAGGAGTGTGCACGTTCTCCCCGTTACTGTGTACCGGTCGGTATAACGGGATTACAGTGTCATTGACCCGGTTTCAATTCTCGTCACTGTCTGTGAGGACTGTGTATGTTCTCCCCATTACTGTGTACCGGTCAGTATAATGGGATTACACTGTCAGTGACCCGTGTTCAATTCCCGTCCCTGTCTGTGAGGAGTGTGTACGTTCTCACCGATACTGTGTAACCGGTCAGTATAATGGGATTACAGTGTCAGTGACCCGTGTTCAATTCCCGTCCCTGTCTGTGAGGAGTGTGTACGTTCTCCCTGTTACTGTGTACCGGTCGGTATAACGGTATTACAGTGTCAGTGACCTGGGTTCAATTCCTGTCCCTGTCTGTGAGGAGTGCGTACGTTCTCCCCATTACTTTGTACCAGTCAGTATAACGGTATTACAGTGTCAGTGACCCGGGTTCAATTCCCGTCCCTGTCTGTGAGGAGTGTGTACGTTCTCCCTGTTACTGTGTACCGGTCAGTATAACGGGATTACAGTGTCACTGACCCGGGTACAATTCCCGTCACTGTCTGTGAGCAGTGTGTACGTTCTCCCCGTTACTGTGTACTGGTCGGTATAACGGGATTACAGTGTCACTGACCCGGGTTCAATTCCCGTCCCTGTCTGTGAGGAGTGTGTACGTTCTCCCCGTTACTGTGTACCGGTCAGTATAAGGGGATTACAGTGTCAGTGACCCGGGTTCAATTCCCGTCCCTGTCTGTGAGGAGTGCGTACGTTCTCCCCGTTACTGTGTACCGGTCAGTATAACGGGATTACAGTATCATTGACCCGGTTTCAATTCCCGTCACTGTCTGTGAGGAGTGTGTACGTTCTCCCCATTACTGTGTACCGGTCAGTATAATGGGATTACACTGTCAGTGACCCGGGTTCAATTCCCGTCACTGTCTGTGAGGAGTGTGTACGTTCTCCCCATTACTGTGTACCGGTCAGTATAACGGGATTACAGTGTCAGTGACCTGGGTTCAATTCCCGTCCCTGTCTGTGAGGAGTGTGTACGTTCTCCCTGTTACTGTGTACCGGTCAGTATAACGGGATTACAGTGTCAGTGACCCGGGTTCAATTCCCGTCACTGTCTGTGAGGAGTGCGTACGTCCTCCCCATTACTGTGTACCGGTCAGTATAACGGGATTACAGTGTCACTGACCCCGGTTCAATTCCCGACACTGTCTGTGAGGAGTGTGTACGTTCTCCCTGTTACTGTGTACCGGTCAGTATAACGGTATTACAGTGTCAGTGACCTGGGTTCAATTCCCGTCACCGTCTGTGAGGAGTGCGTACGTTCTCCCCATTACTTTGTACCGGTCAGTATAACGGGATTACAGTGTCATTGACCCGGGTTCAATTCCCGTCACTGTCTGTGGGGAGTGTGTACTTTCTCCCCATTACTGTGTACCGGTCAGTATAATGGGATTACAGTGTCAGTGACCCGGGTTCAATTCCCGTCCCTGTCTGTGAGGAGTGTGTACGTTCTCCCTGTTACTGTGTACCGGTCGGTATAACGGTATTACAGTGTCAGTGACCTGGGTTCAATTCCCGTCACCGTCTGTGAGGAGTGCGTACGTTCTCCCCATTACTTTGTACCGGTCAGTATAACGGTATTACAGTGTCAGTGACCCGGGTTCAATTCCCGTCCCTGTCTGTGAGGAGTGTGTACGTTCTCCCTGTTACTGTGTACCGGTCAGTATAATGGGATTACAGTGTCACTGACCCGGGTACAATTCCCGTCACTGTCTGTGAGCAGTGTGTACGTTCTCCCCGTTACTGTGTACTGGTCGGTATAACGGGATTACAGTGTCACTGACCCGGGTTCAATTCCCGTCCCTGTCTGTGAGGAGTGTGCACGTTCTCCCTGTTACTGTGTACCGGTCAGTATAAGGGGATTACAGTGTCAGTGACCCGGGTTCAATTCCCGTCCCTGTCTGTGAGGAGTGCGTACGTTCTCCCCGTTATTGTGTACCGGTCGGTATAACAGTATTACAGTGTCAGTGACCCAGGTTCAATTCCCGACACTGTCTGTGAGGAGTGTGTACGTACTCCACATTACTGTGTACCGGTCGGTATAACGGGATTACAGTGTCAGTGACCCCGGTTCAATTCCCGACACTGTCTGTGAGGAGTGTGTACGTTCTCCCTGTTACTGTGTACCGGTCAGTATAACGGGATTACAGTGTCAGTGAACCGGGTTCAATTCCCGTCAATGTCTGTGAGGAGTGTTTACGTTCTCCCTGTTACTGTGTACCGGTCAGTATAACGGGATTACAGTGTCAGTGACCCGGGTTCAATTCCCGTCACTGTCTGTGAAGAGTGCGTACGTTCTCCCCATTACTTTGTACCGGTCAGTATAACGGTATTACAGTGTCAGTGACCTGGGTTCAATTCCCGTCACTGTCTGTGAGGAGTGTGTACGTTCTCCCTGTTACTGTGTACCGGTCAGTATAACGGGATTACAGTGTCACTGACCCGGGTTCAATTCCCGTCACTGTCTGTGAGGAGTGCGTACGTCCTCCCCATTACTGTGTACCGGTCAGTATAACGGGATTACAGTGTCACTGACCCGGGTACAATTCCCGTCACTGTCTGTGAGGAGTGTGTACGTTCTCCCCGTTACTGTGTACCGGTCGGTATAACGGGATTACTGTGTCAGTGACCTGGGTTCAATTCCCGTCACTGTCTGTGAGGAGTGTGCACGTTCTCCCCGTTACTGTGTACCGGTCGGTATAACGGGATTACAGTGTCATTGACCCGGGTTCAATTCCCGTCACTGTCTGTGGGGAGTGTGTACTTTCTCCCCATTACTGTGTACCGGTCAGTATAAGGGGATTACAGTGTCAGTGACCCGGGTTCAATTCCCGTCCCTGTCTGTGAGGAGTGCGTACGTTCTCCCCGTTATTGTGTACCGGTCGGTATAACAGTATTACAGTGTCAGTGACCCGGGTTCAATTCCCGACACTGTCTGTGAGGAGTGCGTACGTCCTCCCCATTACTGTGTACCGGTCAGTATAACGGGATTACAGTGTCAGTGACCCCGGTTCAATTCCCGACACTGTCTGTGAGGAGTGTGTACGTTCTCCCTGTTACTGTGTACCGGTCAGTATAATGGGATTACAGTGTCAGTGACCCGGGTTCAATTCCTGTCACTGTCTGTGAGGAGTGCGTACGTTCTCCCCGTTACTTTGTACCGGTCAGTATAACGGTATTACAGTGTCAGTGACCTGGGTTCAATTCCCGTCACTGTCTGTGAGGAGTGTGTACGTTTTCCCTGTTACTGTGTACCGGTCAGTATAACGGGATTACAGTGTCACTGACCCGGGTTCAATTCCCGTCACTGTCTGTGAGGAGTGTGTACGTTCTCCCTGTTACTGTGTACCGGTCAGTATAACGGGATTACAGTGTCAGTGACCCGGGTTCAATTCCCGTCACTGTCTGTGAGGAGTGCGTACGTCCTCCCCATTACTGTGTACCGGTCAGTATAACGGGATTACAGTGTCACTGACCCCGGTTCAATTCCCGACACTGTCTGTGAGGAGTGTGTACGTTCTCCCTGTTACTGTGTACCGGTCAGTATAATGGGATTACAGTGTCACTGACCCGGGTACAATTCCCGTCACTGTCTGTGAGCAGTGTGTACGTTCTCCCCGTTACTGTGTACTGGTCGGTATAATGGGATTACAGTGTCACTGACCCGGGTTCAATTCCCGTCCCTGTCTGTGAGGAGTGTGCACGTTCTCCCCGTTACTGTGTACCGGTCAGTATAAGGGGATTACAGTGTCAGTGACCCGGGTTCAATTCCCGTCCCTGTCTGTGAGGAGTGCGTACGTTCTCCCCGTTATTGTGTACCGGTCGGTATAACAGTATTACAGTGTCAGTGACCTGGGTTCAATTCCCGACACTGTCTGTGAGGAGTGTGTACGTACTCCACATTACTGTGTACCGGTCGGTATAACACGATTACAGTGTCAGTGACCCCGGTTCAATTCCCGACACTGTCTGTGAGGAGTGTGTACGTTCTCCCTGTTACTGTGTACCGGTCAGTATAACGGGATTACAGTGTCAGTGAACCGGGTTCAATTCCCGTCAATGTCTGTGAGGAGTGTTTACGTTCTCCCTGTTACTGTGTACCGGTCAGTATTACGGGATTACAGTGTCAGTGACCCGGGTTCAATTCCCGTCACTGTCTGTGAGGAGTGCGTACGTTCTCCCCATTACTTTGTACCGGTCAGTATAACGGTATTACAGTGTCAGTGACCTGGGTTCAATTCCCGTCACTGTCTGTGAGGAGTGTGTACGTTCTCCCTGTTACTGTGTACCGGTCAGTATAACGGGATTACAGTGTCACTGACCCGGGTTCAATTCCCGTCACTGTCTGTGAGGAGTGTGTACGTTCTCCCTGTTACTGTGTACCGGTCAGTATAACGGGATTACAGTGTCACTGACCCGGGTTCAATTCCCGTCACTGTCTGTGAGGAGTGCGTACGTCCTCCCCATTACTGTGTACCGGTCAGTATAACGGGATTACAGTGTCACTGACCCGGGTACAATTCCCGTCACTGTCTGTGAGGAGTGTGTACGTTCTCCCCGTTACTGTGTACCGGTCGGTATAACGGGATTACTGTGTCAGTGACCTGGGTTCAATTCCCGTCACTGTCTGTGAGGAGTGTGCACGTTCTCCCCGTTACTGTGTACCGGTCGGTATAACGGGATTACATTGTCATTGACCCGGGTTCAATTCCCGTCACTGTCTGTGGGGAGTGTGTACTTTCTCCCCATTACTGTGTACCGGTCAGTATAAGGGGATTACAGTGTCAGTGACCCGGGTTCAATTCCCGTCCCTGTCTGTGAGGAGTGCGTACGTTCTCCCCGTTATTGTGTACCGGTCGGTATAACAGTATTACAGTGTCAGTGACCCGGGTTCAATTCCCGTCACTGTCTGTGAGGAGTGTGTACGTACTCCACATTACTGTGTACCGGTCGGTATAACAGGATTACAGTGTCAGTGACCCGGGTTCAATTCCCGTCACTGTCTGTGAGGAGTGCGTACGTCCTCCCCATTACTGTGTACCGGTCAGTATAACGGGATTACAGTGTCAGTGACCCCGGTTCAATTCCCGACACTGTCTGTGAGGAGTGTGTACGTTCTCCCTGTTACTGTGTACTGGTCAGTATAACGGGATTACAGTGTCAGTGACCCCAGTTCAAGTCCCGACACTGTCTGTGAGGAGTGTGTACGTTCTCCCTGTTACTGTGTACCGGTCAGTATAACGGGATTACAGTGTCAGTGACCCCGGTTCAATTCCCGACACTGTCTGTGAGGAGTGTGTACGTTCTCCCTGTTACTGTGTACTGGTCAGTATAACGGGATTACAGTGTCAGTGACCCCAGTTCAAGTCCCGACACTGTCTGTGAGGAGTGTGTACGTTCTCCCTGTTACTGTGTACCGGTCAGTTTAACGGGATTACAGTGTCAGTGACCCCGGTTCAATTCCCGTCACTGTCTGTGAGGAGTGTGTACGTTCTCCCTGTTACTGTGTACCGGTCAGTATAACGGGATTACAGTGTCAGTGACCCGGGTTCAATTCCCGTCACTGTCTGTGAGGAGTGTGTACGTTCTCCCCGTTACTGTGTACCGGTCAGTATAACGGGATTACAGTGTCAGTGACCCGGGTTCAATTCCCGTCACTGTCTGTGAGGAGTGCGTACGTCCTCCCCATTACTGTGTACCGGTCAGTATAACGGGATTACAGTGTCACTGACCCCGGTTCAATTCCCGACACTGTCTGTGAGGAGTGTGTACGTTCTCCCTGTTACTGTGTACCGGTCAGTATAACGGGATTACAGTGTCAGTGACCCGGGTTCAATTCCCGTCACTGTCTGTGAGGAGTGTGTACGTTCTCCCTGTTACTGTGTACCCGTCAGTATAACGGGATTACAGTGTCAGTGACCTGGGTTCAATTCCCGTCACTGTCTGTGAGGAGTGCGTACGTTCTCCCCATTGCTGTGTACCGGTCGGTATAACTGGATTACAGTGTCAGTGACCCAGGTTCAATTCCCGTCACTGTCTGTGAGGAGTGCGTACGTCCTCCCCATTACTGTGTACCGGTCAGTATAACGGGATTACAGTGTCAGTGACCCCGGTTCAATTCCCGACACTGTCTGTGAGGAGTGTGTACGTTCTCCCAGTTACTGTGTACCGGTCAGTATAACGGGATTACAGTGTCAGTGACCCGGGTTCAATTCCCGTCACTGTCTGTGAGGAGTGTGTACGTTCTCCCCATTACTTTGTACCGGTCAGTATATCGGTATTACGGTGTCAGTGACCCGGGTTCAATTCCCGTCCCTGTCTGTGAGGAGTGTGTACGTTCTCCCCATAACTGTGTACCGGTCAGTATAACGGGATTACAGTGTCACTGACCCGCGTTCAATTCCCGTCACTGTCTGTGAGGAGTGCGTACGTCCTGCCCATAACTGTGTACCGGTCGGTATAACGGGATTACAGTGTCAGTGACCCCGGTTCAATTCCCGACACTGTCTGTGAGGAGTGTGTACGTTCTCCCTGTTACTGTGTACCGGTTAGTATAACGGGATTACAGTGTCAGTGACCTGGGTTCAATTCCCGTCACTGTCTGTGAGGAGTGTGTACGTTCTCCCCATTACTGTGTACCAGTCGGTATAACGGGATTACAGTGTCAGTGACCCGGGTTCAATTCCAGTCACTGTCTGTGAGGAGTGTGTACGTTCTCCCTGTTACTGTGTACCAGTCGGTATAACGGGATTACAGTGTCAGTGACC
The DNA here is from genome assembly GCF_030144855.1 of Hypanus sabinus. Taxonomy (NCBI): domain Eukaryota; kingdom Metazoa; phylum Chordata; class Chondrichthyes; order Myliobatiformes; family Dasyatidae; genus Hypanus; species Hypanus sabinus. The sequence continues at coordinate 105,167,291 of NC_082719.1, read as the reverse complement.
CGGGTTCAATTCCCGACACTGTCTGTGAGGAGTGTGTACGTTCTCCCTGTTACTGTGTACCGGTTAGTATAACGGGATTACAGTGTCAGTGACCTGGGTTCAATTCCGGTCGCTGTCTGTGAGGAGTGTGTACGTTCTCCCCATTACTTTGTACCGGTCAGTATAACGGTATTACGGTGTCAGTGACCGTGGTTCAATTCCCGTCGCTGTCTGTGAGGAGTGTGTACGTTCTCCCCATTACTTTGTACCGGTCAGTATAACGGTATTACGGTGTCAGTGACCGTGGTTCAATTCCCGTCACTGTCTCTGAGGAGTGTGTACATTCTCTCCGTTACTGTGTACCGGTCGGTATAACGGGATTACAGTGTCAGTGACCCGGGTTCAATACCCGTCACTGTCTGTGAGGAGTGTGTACGTTCTCCCCGCTACTGTGTACAGGTCGGTATAACGGTATTACAGTGTCAGTGACCCGGATTCAATTCCCGTCACTGTCTGTGAGAAGTGTGTACTTTCTCCCCATTACTGTGTACCGGTCAGTATAATGGGATTACAGTGTCAGTGACCTGGGTTCAATTCCCGTCACTGTCTGTGAGGAGTGTGTACGTTCTCCCCATTACTGTGTACCGGTCGGTATAACGGGATTACAGTGTCAGTGACCCCGGTTCAATTCCCGACACTGTCTGTGAGGAGCGTGTACGTTCTCCCTGTTACTGTGTACCGGTCAGTATAACGGGATTACAGTGTCAGTGACCCGGGTTCAATTCCCGTCACTGTCTGTGAGGAGTGTGTACGTTCTCCCCGTTACTGTGTACCGGTCAGTATAACGGGATTACAGTGTCACTGACCCGGGTTCAATTCCCGTCACTGTCTGTGAGGAGTGCGTACGTCCTCCCCATTACTGTGTACCGGTCAGTATAACGGGATTACAGTGTCACTGACCCGGGTACAATTCCCGTCACTGTCTGTGAGGAGTGTGTACGTTCTCCCCGTTACTGTGTACCGGTCGGTATAACGGGATTACTGTGTCAGTGACCTGGGTTCAATTCCCGTCACTGTCTGTGAGGAGTGTGCACGTTCTCCCCGTTACTGTGTACCGGTCGGTATAACGGGATTACATTGTCATTGACCCGGGTTCAATTCCCGTCACTGTCTGTGGGGAGTGTGTACTTTCTCCCCATTACTGTGTACCGGTCAGTATAAGGGGATTACAGTGTCAGTGACCCGGGTTCAATTCCCGTCCCTGTCTGTGAGGAGTGCGTACGTTCTCCCCGTTATTGTGTACCGGTCGGTATAACAGTATTACAGTGTCAGTGACCCGGGTTCAATTCCCGTCACTGTCTGTGAGGAGTGTGTACGTACTCCACATTACTGTGTACCGGTCGGTATAACAGGATTACAGTGTCAGTGACCCGGGTTCAATTCCCGTCACTGTCTGTGAGGAGTGCGTACGTCCTCCCCATTACTGTGTACCGGTCAGTATAACGGGATTACAGTGTCAGTGACCCCGGTTCAATTCCCGACACTGTCTGTGAGGAGTGTGTACGTTCTCCCTGTTACTGTGTACTGGTCAGTATAACGGGATTACAGTGTCAGTGACCCCAGTTCAAGTCCCGACACTGTCTGTGAGGAGTGTGTACGTTCTCCCTGTTACTGTGTACCGGTCAGTATAACGGGATTACAGTGTCAGTGACCCCGGTTCAATTCCCGACACTGTCTGTGAGGAGTGTGTACGTTCTCCCTGTTACTGTGTACTGGTCAGTATAACGGGATTACAGTGTCAGTGACCCCAGTTCAAGTCCCGACACTGTCTGTGAGGAGTGTGTACGTTCTCCCTGTTACTGTGTACCGGTCAGTTTAACGGGATTACAGTGTCAGTGACCCCGGTTCAATTCCCGTCACTGTCTGTGAGGAGTGTGTACGTTCTCCCTGTTACTGTGTACCGGTCAGTATAACGGGATTACAGTGTCAGTGACCCGGGTTCAATTCCCGTCACTGTCTGTGAGGAGTGTGTACGTTCTCCCCGTTACTGTGTACCGGTCAGTATAACGGGATTACAGTGTCAGTGACCCGGGTTCAATTCCCGTCACTGTCTGTGAGGAGTGCGTACGTCCTCCCCATTACTGTGTACCGGTCAGTATAACGGGATTACAGTGTCACTGACCCCGGTTCAATTCCCGACACTGTCTGTGAGGAGTGTGTACGTTCTCCCTGTTACTGTGTACCGGTCAGTATAACGGGATTACAGTGTCAGTGACCCGGGTTCAATTCCCGTCACTGTCTGTGAGGAGTGTGTACGTTCTCCCTGTTACTGTGTACCCGTCAGTATAACGGGATTACAGTGTCAGTGACCTGGGTTCAATTCCCGTCACTGTCTGTGAGGAGTGCGTACGTTCTCCCCATTGCTGTGTACCGGTCGGTATAACTGGATTACAGTGTCAGTGACCCAGGTTCAATTCCCGTCACTGTCTGTGAGGAGTGCGTACGTCCTCCCCATTACTGTGTACCGGTCAGTATAACGGGATTACAGTGTCAGTGACCCCGGTTCAATTCCCGACACTGTCTGTGAGGAGTGTGTACGTTCTCCCAGTTACTGTGTACCGGTCAGTATAACGGGATTACAGTGTCAGTGACCCGGGTTCAATTCCCGTCACTGTCTGTGAGGAGTGTGTACGTTCTCCCCATTACTTTGTACCGGTCAGTATATCGGTATTACGGTGTCAGTGACCCGGGTTCAATTCCCGTCCCTGTCTGTGAGGAGTGTGTACGTTCTCCCCATAACTGTGTACCGGTCAGTATAACGGGATTACAGTGTCACTGTCTGTGAGGAGTGCGTACGTCCTGCCCATAACTGTGTACCGGTCGGTATAACGGGATTACAGTGTCAGTGACCCCGGTTCAATTCCCGACACTGTCTGTGAGGAGTGTGTACGTTCTCCCTGTTACTGTGTACCGGTTAGTATAACGGGATTACAGTGTCAGTGACCTGGGTTCAATTCCCGTCACTGTCTGTGAGGAGTGTGTACGTTCTCCCCATTACTGTGTACCAGTCGGTATAACGGGATTACAGTGTCAGTGACCCGGGTTCAATTCCAGTCACTGTCTGTGAGGAGTGTGTACGTTCTCCCTGTTACTGTGTACCAGTCGGTATAACGGGATTACAGTGTCAGTGACCCGGGTTCAATTCCCGACACTGTCTGTGAGGAGTGTGTACGTTCTCCCTGTTACTGTGTACCGGTTAGTATAACGGGATTACAGTGTCAGTGACCTGGGTTCAATTCCGGTCGCTGTCTGTGAGGAGTGTGTACGTTCTCCCCATTACTTTGTACCGGTCAGTATAACGGTATTACGGTGTCAGTGACCGTGGTTCAATTCCCGTCGCTGTCTGTGAGGAGTGTGTACGTTCTCCCCATTACTTTGTACCGGTCAGTATAACGGTATTACGGTGTCAGTGACCGTGGTTCAATTCCCGTCACTGTCTCTGAGGAGTGTGTACATTCTCTCCGTTACTGTGTACCGGTCGGTATAACGGGATTACAGTGTCAGTGACCCGGGTTCAATTCCCGTCACTGTCTGTGAGGAGTGTGTACGTTCTCCCCGCTACTGTGTACAGGTCGGTATAACGGTATTACAGTGTCAGTGACCCGGATTCAATTCCCGTCACTGTCTGTGAGAAGTGTGTACTTTCTCCCCATTACTGTGTACCGGTCAGTATAATGGGATTACAGTGTCAGTGACCTGGGTTCAATTCCCGTCACTGTCTGTGAGGAGTGTGTACGTTCTCCCCATTACTGTGTACCGGTCGGTATAACGGGATTACAGTGTCAGTGACCCCAGTTCAATTCCCGACACTGTCTGTGAGGAGCGTGTACGTTCTCCCTGTTACTGTGTACCGGTCAGTATAACGGGATTACAGTGTCAGTGACCCGGGTTCAATTCCCGTCACTGTCTGTGAGGAGTGTGTACGTTCTCCCCGTTACTGTGTACCGGTCAGTATAACGGGATTTCAGTGTCAGTGACCCGGGTTCAATTCCCGTCACTGTCTGTGAAGAGTGCATACAGTCTCCCCTTTACTGTGTACCGGTCAGTATAACGGGATTTCAGTGTCAGTGTCCCGGGTTCAATTCCCGTCACTGTCTGTGAGGAGTGTGCACGTTCTCCCCGTTACTGTGTACCGGTCAGTATAAGGGGATTACAGTGTCAGTGACCCGGGTTCAATTCCCGTCCCTGTCTGTGAGGAGTGCGTACGTTCTCCCCGTTATTGTGTACCGGTCGGTATAACAGTATTACAGTGTCAGTGACCTGGGTTCAATTCCCGACACTGTCTGTGAGGAGTGTGTACGTACTCCACATTACTGTGTACCGGTCGGTATAACGGGATTACAGTGTCAGTGACCCCGGTTCAATTCCCGACACTGTCTGTGAGGAGTGTGTACGTTCTCCCTGTTACTGTGTACCGGTCAGTATAACGGGATTACAGTGTCAGTGAACCGGGTTCAATTCCCGTCAATGTCTGTGAGGAGTGTTTACGTTCTCCCTGTTACTGTGTACCGGTCAGTATTACGGGATTACAGTGTCAGTGACCCGGGTTCAATTCCCGTCACTGTCTGTGAGGAGTGCGTACGTTCTCCCCATTACTTTGTACCGGTCAGTATAACGGGATTACAGTGTCAGTGACCCCGGTTCAATTCCCGACACTGTCTGTGAGGAGTGTGTACGTTCTCCCAGTTACTGTGTACCGGTCAGTATAACGGGATTACAGTGTCAGTGACCCGGGTTCAATTCCCGTCACTGTCTGTGAGGAGTGTGTACGTTCTCCCCATTACTTTGTACCGGTCAGTATATCGGTATTACGGTGTCAGTGACCCGGGTTCAATTCCCGTCCCTGTCTGTGAGGAGTGTGTACGTTCTCCCCATAACTGTGTACCGGTCAGTATAACGGGATTACAGTGTCACTGACCCGCGTTCAATTCCCGTCACTGTCTGTGAGGAGTGCGTACGTCCTGCCCATAACTGTGTACCGGTCGGTATAACGGGATTACAGTGTCAGTGACCCCGGTTCAATTCCCGACACTGTCTGTGAGGAGTGTGTACGTTCTCCCTGTTACTGTGTACCGGTTAGTATAACGGGATTACAGTGTCAGTGACCTGGGTTCAATTCCCGTCACTGTCTGTGAGGAGTGTGTACGTTCTCCCCATTACTGTGTACCAGTCGGTATAACGGGATTACAGTGTCAGTGACCCGGGTTCAATTCCAGTCACTGTCTGTGAGGAGTGTGTACGTTCTCCCTGTTACTGTGTACCAGTCGGTATAACGGGATTACAGTGTCAGTGACCCGGGTTCAATTCCCGACACTGTCTGTGAGGAGTGTGTACGTTCTCCCTGTTACTGTGTACCGGTTAGTATAACGGGATTACAGTGTCAGTGACCTGGGTTCAATTCCGGTCGCTGTCTGTGAGGAGTGTGTACGTTCTCCCCATTACTTTGTACCGGTCAGTATAACGGTATTACGGTGTCAGTGACCGTGGTTCAATTCCCGTCGCTGTCTGTGAGGAGTGTGTACGTTCTCCCCATTACTTTGTACCGGTCAGTATAACGGTATTACGGTGTCAGTGACCGTGGTTCAATTCCCGTCACTGTCTCTGAGGAGTGTGTACATTCTCTCCGTTACTGTGTACCGGTCGGTATAACGGGATTACAGTGTCAGTGACCCGGGTTCAATTCCCGTCACTGTCTGTGAGGAGTGTGTACGTTCTCCCCGCTACTGTGTACAGGTCGGTATAACGGTATTACAGTGTCAGTGACCCGGATTCAATTCCCGTCACTGTCTGTGAGAAGTGTGTACTTTCTCCCCATTACTGTGTACCGGTCAGTATAATGGGATTACAGTGTCAGTGACCTGGGTTCAATTCCCGTCACTGTCTGTGAGGAGTGTGTACGTTCTCCCCATTACTGTGTACCGGTCGGTATAACGGGATTACAGTGTCAGTGACCCCGGTTCAATTCCCGACACTGTCTGTGAGGAGCGTGTACGTTCTCCCTGTTACTGTGTACCGGTCAGTATAACGGGATTACAGTGTCAGTGACCCGGGTTCAATTCCCGTCACTGTCTGTGAGGAGTGTGTACGTTCTCCCCGTTACTGTGTACCGGTCAGTATAACGGGATTTCAGTGTCAGTGACCCGGGTTCAATTCCCGTCACTGTCTGTGAAGAGTGCATACAGTCTCCCCTTTACTGTGTACCGGTCAGTATAACGGGATTTCAGTGTCAGTGTCCCGGGTTCAATTCCCGTCACTGTCTGTGAGGAGTGTGCACGTTCTCCCCGTTACTGTGTACCGGTCAGTATAAGGGGATTACAGTGTCAGTGACCCGGGTTCAATTCCCGTCCCTGTCTGTGAGGAGTGCGTACGTTCTCCCCGTTATTGTGTACCGGTCGGTATAACAGTATTACAGTGTCAGTGACCTGGGTTCAATTCCCGACACTGTCTGTGAGGAGTGTGTACGTACTCCACATTACTGTGTACCGGTCGGTATAACGGGATTACAGTGTCAGTGACCCCGGTTCAATTCCCGACACTGTCTGTGAGGAGTGTGTACGTTCTCCCTGTTACTGTGTACCGGTCAGTATAACGGGATTACAGTGTCAGTGAACCGGGTTCAATTCCCGTCAATGTCTGTGAGGAGTGTTTACGTTCTCCCTGTTACTGTGTACCGGTCAGTATTACGGGATTACAGTGTCAGTGACCCGGGTTCAATTCCCGTCACTGTCTGTGAGGAGTGCGTACGTTCTCCCCATTACTTTGTACCGGTCAGTATAACGGTATTACAGTGTCAGTGACCTGGGTTCAATTCCCGTCACTGTCTGTGAGGAGTGTGTACGTTCTCCCTGTTACTGTGTACCGGTCAGTATAACGGGATTACAGTGTCACTGACCCGGGTTCAATTCCCGTCACTGTCTGTGAGGAGTGTGTACGTTCTCCCTGTTACTGTGTACCGGTCAGTATAACGGGATTACAGTGTCACTGACCCGGGTTCAATTCCCGTCACTGTCTGTGAGGAGTGCGTACGTCCTCCCCATTACTGTGTACCGGTCAGTATAACGGGATTACAGTGTCACTGACCCGGGTACAATTCCCGTCACTGTCTGTGAGGAGTGTGTACGTTCTCCCCGTTACTGTGTACCGGTCGGTATAACGGGATTACTGTGTCAGTGACCTGGGTTCAATTCCCGTCACTGTCTGTGAGGAGTGTGCACGTTCTCCCCGTTACTGTGTACCGGTCGGTATAACGGGATTACATTGTCATTGACCCGGGTTCAATTCCCGTCACTGTCTGTGGGGAGTGTGTACTTTCTCCCCATTACTGTGTACCGGTCAGTATAAGGGGATTACAGTGTCAGTGACCCGGGTTCAATTCCCGTCCCTGTCTGTGAGGAGTGCGTACGTTCTCCCCGTTATTGTGTACCGGTCGGTATAACAGTATTACAGTGTCAGTGACCCGGGTTCAATTCCCGTCACTGTCTGTGAGGAGTGTGTACGTACTCCACATTACTGTGTACCGGTCGGTATAACAGGATTACAGTGTCAGTGACCCGGGTTCAATTCCCGTCACTGTCTGTGAGGAGTGCGTACGTCCTCCCCATTACTGTGTACCGGTCAGTATAACGGGATTACAGTGTCAGTGACCCCGGTTCAATTCCCGACACTGTCTGTGAGGAGTGTGTACGTTCTCCCTGTTACTGTGTACTGGTCAGTATAACGGGATTACAGTGTCAGTGACCCCAGTTCAAGTCCCGACACTGTCTGTGAGGAGTGTGTACGTTCTCCCTGTTACTGTGTACCGGTCAGTATAACGGGATTACAGTGTCAGTGACCCCGGTTCAATTCCCGACACTGTCTGTGAGGAGTGTGTACGTTCTCCCTGTTACTGTGTACTGGTCAGTATAACGGGATTACAGTGTCAGTGACCCCAGTTCAAGTCCCGACACTGTCTGTGAGGAGTGCGTACGTCCTCCCCATTACCGTGTACCGGTCAGTATAACGGGATTACAGTGTCACTGACCCCGGTTCAATTCCCGACACTGTCTGTGAGGAGTGTGTACGTTCTCCCTGTTACTGTGTACCGGTCAGTATAACGGGATTACAGTGTCAGTGACCCGGGTTCAATTCCCGTCACTGTCTGTGAGGAGTGTGTACGTTCTCCCTGTTACTGTGTACCCGTCAGTATAACGGGATTACAGTGTCAGTGACCTGGGTTCAATTCCCGTCACTGTCTGTGAGGAGTGCGTACGTTCTCCCCATTGCTGTGTACCGGTCGGTATAACTGGATTACAGTGTCAGTGACCCAGGTTCAATTCCCGTCACTGTCTGTGAGGAGTGCGTACGTCCTCCCCATTACTGTGTACCGGTCAGTATAACGGGATTACAGTGTCAGTGACCCCGGTTCAATTCCCGACACTGTCTGTGAGGAGTGTGTACGTTCTCCCAGTTACTGTGTACCGGTCAGTATAACGGGATTACAGTGTCAGTGACCCGGGTTCAATTCCCGTCACTGTCTGTGAGGAGTGTGTACGTTCTCCCCATTACTTTGTACCGGTCAGTATATCGGTATTACGGTGTCAGTGACCCGGGTTCAATTCCCGTCCCTGTCTGTGAGGAGTGTGTACGTTCTCCCCATAACTGTGTACCGGTCAGTATAACGGGATTACAGTGTCACTGACCCGCGTTCAATTCCCGTCACTGTCTGTGAGGAGTGCGTACGTCCTGCCCATAACTGTGTACCGGTCGGTATAACGGGATTACAGTGTCAGTGACCCCGGTTCAATTCCCGACACTGTCTGTGAGGAGTGTGTACGTTCTCCCTGTTACTGTGTACCGGTTAGTATAACGGGATTACAGTGTCAGTGACCTGGGTTCAATTCCCGTCACTGTCTGTGAGGAGTGTGTACGTTCTCCCCATTACTGTGTACCAGTCGGTATAACGGGATTACAGTGTCAGTGACCCGGGTTCAATTCCAGTCACTGTCTGTGAGGAGTGTGTACGTTCTCCCTGTTACTGTGTACCAGTCGGTATAACGGGATTACAGTGTCAGTGACCCGGGTTCAATTCCCGACACTGTCTGTGAGGAGTGTGTACGTTCTCCCTGTTACTGTGTACCGGTTAGTATAACGGGATTACAGTGTCAGTGACCTGGGTTCAATTCCGGTCGCTGTCTGTGAGGAGTGTGTACGTTCTCCCCATTACTTTGTACCGGTCAGTATAACGGTATTACGGTGTCAGTGACCGTGGTTCAATTCCCGTCGCTGTCTGTGAGGAGTGTGTACGTTCTCCCCATTACTTTGTACCGGTCAGTATAACGGTATTACGGTGTCAGTGACCGTGGTTCAATTCCCGTCACTGTCTCTGAGGAGTGTGTACATTCTCTCCGTTACTGTGTACCGGTCGGTATAACGGGATTACAGTGTCAGTGACCCGGGTTCAATTCCCGTCACTGTCTGTGAGGAGTGTGTACGTTCTCCCCGCTACTGTGTACAGGTCGGTATAACGGTATTACAGTGTCAGTGACCCGGATTCAATTCCCGTCACTGTCTGTGAGAAGTGTGTACTTTCTCCCCATTACTGTGTACCGGTCAGTATAATGGGATTACAGTGTCAGTGACCTGGGTTCAATTCCCGTCACTGTCTGTGAGGAGTGTGTACGTTCTCCCCATTACTGTGTACCGGTCGGTATAACGGGATTACAGTGTCAGTGACCCCGGTTCAATTCCCGACACTGTCTGTGAGGAGCGTGTACGTTCTCCCTGTTACTGTGTACCGGTCAGTATAACGGGATTACAGTGTCAGTGACCCGGGTTCAATTCCCGTCACTGTCTGTGAGGAGTGTGTACGTTCTCCCCGTTACTGTGTACCGGTCAGTATAACGGGATTTCAGTGTCAGTGACCCGGGTTCAATTCCCGTCACTGTCTGTGAAGAGTGCATACAGTCTCCCCTTTACTGTGTACCGGTCAGTATAACGGGATTTCAGTGTCAGTGTCCCGGGTTCAATTCCCGTCACTGTCTGTGAGTAGTGTGTACGTTCTCCCCGTTACTGTGTACCGGTCGGTATAACGGGATTACAGTGTCAGTGACCTGGGTTCAATTCCCGTCACTGTCTGTGAGGAGTGTGTACGTTCTCCCCGTTACTGTGTACCGGTCGGTATAACGGGATTACAGTGTCAGTGACCCAGGTTCAATTCCCGTCACTGTTTGTGAGGAGTGTGTACGTTCTCCCCGTTACTGTGTACCGGTCGGTATAACGGGATTACAGTGTCATTGACCCGGGTTCAATTCCCGTCACTGTCTGTGGGGAGTGTGTACTTTCTCCCCATTACTGTGTACCGGTCAGTATAACGGGATTACAGTGTCAGTGACCCGGGTTCAATTCCCGTCCCTGTCTGTGAGGAGTGTGTACGTTCTCCCTGTTACTGTGTACCGGTCGGTATAACGGTATTACAGTGTCAGTGACCTGGGTTCAATTCCCGTCACCGTCTGTGAGGAGTGCGTACGTTCTCCCCATTACTTTGTACCGGTCAGTATAACGGGATTACAGTGTCAGTGACCTGGGTTCAATTCCCGTCACTGTGAGGAGTGCGTACGTTCTCCCCATTACTGTGTACCAGTCAGTATAAAGGTATTACAGTGTCAGTGACCCGGGTTCAATTCCCCTCACAGTCTGTGAGGAGTGCGTACGTTCTCCCCGTTACTGTGTACCGGTCAGTATAACGGGATTACAGTGTCAGTAACCTGGGTTCAATTCCCGTCCCTGTCTGTGAGGAGTGTGTACGTGCTCCCCGTTACCGTGTACGGTCGGTATAACGGGATTACAGTGTCAGCGAACCGGGTTCAATTCCCTTCACTGTCTGTGAGGAGTGCGTACGTTCTCCCCGTTACTGTGTACCGGTCAGTATAACGGGATTACAGTGTCAGTGACCCGGGTTCAATTCCCGTCCCTGTCTGTGAGGAGTGCGTACGTTCTCCCCGTTACTGTGTACCGGTCAGTATAACGGGATTACAGTGTCAGTGACCCGGGTTCAATTCCCGTCACTGTCTGTGAGGAGTGTGTACGTTCTCCCCATTACTGTGTACCGGTCAGTATAACGGGATTACAGTGTTAGTGACCCGGGTTCAATTCCCGTCATTGTCTGTGAGGAGTGCGTACATTCTACATGTGACCACGTGGGGTTCCTCTCCTCTGTGGGCTCCACCTTCCTCCCACCATCTAAAGGCGTACAGGTTCGTTGATTAGTTGGTCACATGGTGTAAATGAACAGACTGGGTTTGCTGTGCCAAAACGGCCTGTTACCATGCAGTATCTCAAATAAAATTAAAGGAGGAAGAAGAGAGACTGGAACACGAATATGGGTGATAAATCAAATAACAGACTGTACCGCATAAACAGATGCTACAGTAAACACCCTTCGAGCCAGCAATCTGAATGCCAGTAAGGTAAGAATAACACAACATCCTTTATGGGCTGCAAACCAATTTCATGCAATTTTAAAGCAATCAACAGCTTCAGCTCTATCAAAACAGGATAATGGCTTATAAAGACCAATTCAACTAATGATAAAACCAGACACACAGAGCTGAAGGAGCAGTGACTCAGAAAGGTAGGATCCATCATTAAGGATCCCATCACCCAGGACATGCCCTCTTCTCATTGCTACCATCAGGGAGGAGCTACAGGAGCCTGAAGACACACACTCAGTGTTTCAGGAACAGCTTCTTCCCCTCTGCCATCCAATTTCTGAATGGACATTGAACCCAAGAACACCACCTCACTACTTTTTATTTTTATTTTTGCACTACTTAATTAATTTACCTATTTTATATATTTTTCTCTATATTGTCATGTGTTATATTAGACTGCTGCCTCAAAGTGAACAAATTTCATGACATATTCAACCTAATTCCACGATATTCAACCTAATTCTGATACTGTGGTATTAGTATCATATAACCTATAGCCTTGGGTGTCGGGGTGGAGATGCATCTCCACCAAAGGAGGTGTAAGTTGCTCCTTCCCTCCACTAGCTGCCAGGTCACCCTTGGCCAAGGTGCTTAGCCCCCAGATCGGGGTCACGTGATGCTATATGAGCAGGCGGTGGTGCACGGTCATATGAACAGATGGTGCATTTCACAAGGCCCGGTTATGTGACTACTAATGTCCAGCAGACAATCTCTGAAGAATATTGACAGTGGCTGGGGTCACCCATCTTGTGAAGACACTGCCCAGAAGAAGACAACGGCAAACCACTTATGGAGACAATTTTGAGAAGAACAACCATGGTCATGAGCACCCATGTCATACATATGACATGGCAGGTTTCGCTGGAGGGTTGTGTATTTATGGAATTTGTTGCCACAGACAGCCATGGTGTCAAGTCATTGGGTATATTGAAAGCAGAGGTTGATAGGTTTTTAATTAGTTAGGGTTAGTCAAAGGTTACAGTGAAATGGCATTGAGAGGGATAATAAATCAGCCATGACAAATGGTGAAGCAGACCTGATGGGCTGAATGGCCTAAATATTCTACTATGTCCTATGGTCTTATCCATAACATTTAAATTCCGGAAACATGATCAGTTTGAATGATAAATTAGCTAACTATGAGACTGCGGGGATGTGCACACAATAATGAGGGTAAATGCAAGCAGGATTTTTTCCACTGAGGTTGTGTGAGACCAGGACTAAAGGTTAAGGGTGAGAGGTGAAATGTTTAAGGGGAACCTGTGAGGGAAATTCTTCATTCAGCGGATTGTAGGAGTGTGGAATGAGCTGCCAGAGGAAATGGGGGATGTGAGTGATTTAAGAGACATTTGGATAAAGTTCATCATGTGCAATAGCCTCTGCTGCCTCCAGCACAATTTCAAAAAGTGACGTGACAAGAAAGGAACATTCACTATTCAGCAGCCCAATCACCCAGGACATGCCATCTTCTCATTGCTACCATCACAGGGGAGGTACAGGAGCCCAAAGACCTACGGCTTCTTCCCCTCTCCCCTCAGATTTCCAACTGGACAATGAATACTAACTTACTATACTCCTTTCCCCTTTTTTGCTCAATTTATAAGTTACTTATTTAATTTAATTTTTGTATATATTTATTGCAATTGATAGTTTTTTAATTATTATAAAACAGTAAGACACAGGAGCAGAATTCGCCCATTCAGCCTATCAAGTCTACTTCGCCATTCCATCATGGCTGATCTCAGATCCTATTCAACCCCATACACATGTACTCTCACCATATCCCTTGATGCCTCGACCAATCAGGAATCTATCAACTTCTGCTTTAAATATACACACAGAATTAGCCTCCTCCATAATCTGTGCCAGAGATTTCCAGAGATTCACCACTCTTTGGCTAAATAGATACCTTCTTACTTCTGTTCTAAAAGGTCGCCCCTCAATTCTGAGGCTGAGCTCTCTAGGTATGTATACCCTCAACAGAGGAAACATCCTCTCCACATCAACCTTATCTAGTCCTTTCAACATTCAGCAGGTTTCAGTGAGATCCCGCACATTCTTCTACATTTCAGTGAGTCGAGACCCAAAGCTGCGAAATGCTCCTCAGCCAAATCATTGTGGAATTCACTCTCACACACGGCGACGGAGGACAAGTCATTGTGGAACTCACCGTCACACGGTGATGGAGGACAAGTCATTGTGGAATTCACTCTCACACACGGCGACGGAGGACAAGTCATTGTGGAATTCACTGTCACGCGGTGCTGGAGGACAAGTCATTGTGGAATTCACTGTCACACGGTGACGGTGGACAAGTCATTGTGGAATTCACTGTCACACGGCGACGGAGGACAAGTCATTGTGGAATTCACTGTCACACAGGGCGACGGAGGACGTCATTGTGGAATTCACTGTCACGCGGTGATGGAGGACAAGTCATTGTGGAATTCACTGTCACACAGGGCGACGGAGGACGTCATTGTGGAATTCACTGTCACACACGGCGACGGAGGACGAGTCATTGTGGAATTCATTGTCACACAGTGATGGAGGACAAGTCATTGTGGAATTCACTGTCACACACGGTGATGGAGGACAAGTCATTGTGGAATTCACTGTCACACACGGTGACGGAGGACAAGTCATTGTGGAATTCACTGTCACACACGGTGATGGAGGACATGTCATTGTGGAATTCACTGTCACACGGTGACGGAGGACAAGTCATTGTGGAATACACTGTCACACAATGACGGAGGACAAGTCATTGTGGAATTCACTGTCACACACGGTGACGGAGGACAAGTCATTGTGGAATTCATTGTCACACAGTGATGGAGGACAAGTCATTGTGGAATTCACTTTCACATGGTGATGAAGGACAAGTCATTGTGGAATTCACTGTCACACGGTGATGGAGGACAAGTCATTGTGGAATTCACTGTCACACGGTAATGGAGGACAAGTCAGTGTGGAATTCACTGTCACACACGGTGACAGAGGACAAGTCATTGTGGAATTCACTGTCACACACGGCGACGGAGGACGAGTCATTGTGGAATTCACTGTTACACAGTGATGGAGGACAAGTCATTGTGGAATTCACTGTCAGACACGGCGACGGAGGACAAGTCATTGTGGAATTCACTGTCACACACAGTGACGGTGGACAAGTCATTGTGGAATTCCCTGTCACACACGGTGACGGAGGACAAGTCATTGTGGAATTCACTGTCACACACTTCGATGGAGGACAAGTCATTGTGGAATTCATTTTCACACAAGGTGACGGAGGACAAGTCATTGTGGAATTCGCTGTCACACACGGCGACAGAGGACAAGTCATTGTGGAATTCACTGTCACACAGTGATGGAGGACAAGTCATTGATGAATTCACTGTCACACACGGCGACAGAGGACAAGTCATTGTGGAATTCACTGTCACACACAGTGACGGAGGACAAGTCATTGTGGAATTCACTGTCACACACAGTGACGGAGGACAAGTCATTGTGGAATTCTCTGTCACACGGTGATGGAGGACAAGTCATTGTGGAATTCACTGTCACACAAGGTGACGGAGGACAAGTCATTGTGGAATTCACTGTCACACAAGGTGACGGAGGACAAGTCATTGTGGAATTCGCTGTCACACACGGCGACAGAGGACAAGTCATTGTGGAATTCACTGTCACACAGTGATGGAGGACAAGTCATTGATGAATTCACTGTCACACACGGCGACAGAGGACAAGTCATTGTGGAATTCACTGTCACACACAGTGACGGAGGACAAGTCATTGTGGAATTCACTGTCACACGGTGATGGAGGACAAGTCATTGTGGAATTCACTGTCACACACAGTGACGGAGGACAAGTCATTGTGGAATTCTCTGTCACACGGTGATGGAGGACAAGTCATTGTGGAATTCACTGTCACACAAGGTGACGGAGGACAAGTCATTGTGGAATTCACTGTCACACAAGGTGACGGAGGACAAGTCATTGTGGAATTCACTGCCAGACGGTGACGGAGGTCAAGTCATTGTGGAATTCACTGTCACACGGTGATGGAGGACAAGTCTTTGTGGAATTCACTGTCACACACGGTGACAGAGGACAAGTCATTGTGGAATTCACTGTCACACACGGTGACAGAGGACAAGTCATTGTGGAATTCACTGTCACACCCGGTGAAGGAGGACAAGTCATTGTGGAATTCACTGTCACACGGTGACGGAGGACAAGTCATTGTGGAATACACTGTCACACACGGTGACGGAGGACAAGTCATTGTGGAATTCACTGTCACACAAGGTGACGGAGAACAAGTCATTGTGGAATTCACTGTCACACGTTGATGGAGTACAAGTCATTGTGGAATTCACTGTCACACGTTGATGGAGTACAAGTCATTGTGGAATTCACTGTCACACGGTGATGGAGGACAAGTCATTGTGGAATTCACTGTCATACACGGTGACGGAGAACAAGTCATTGTGGAATTCACTGTCACACGTTGATGGAGTACAAGTCATTGTGGAATTCACAGTCACACACTGCGACGGAGTACAAGTTATTGTGGAATCCACTGTCACACAAGGTGACGGAGGACAAGTCATTGTGGAATTCACTGTCACACGTTGATGGAGTACAAATCATTGTGGAATTCACCTTCATACACGGTGACGGAGAACAAGTCATTGTGGAATTCACTGTCACACACTGCGACGGAGTACAAGTTATTGTGGAATCCACTGTCACACAAGGTGACGGAGGACAATTCATTGCAGACTTTATTGTTACATACGGTGATGGAGGCTAATTCACTGGGAATATTTAAAGTAGGGTCTGATAGTTTCTGATTAGTAGTGGTATCAAAGGTTTTGAGAAGAAGGTAGGAGAATGGTATTGAGAAGGATAATAAATCAGCCATGATGGAATGACACAGCTGACCCGATGGGCCAAATGGCCTGATTCTTCTCCTATTTTTTTAATGTCTTATGATGTTGATAGACCATAGCTGGAGGGGACATATATAAAATGAGCGAAGAATGGGGGCTGATTGAGTGCGGTGCTTGAGGGTGGAGGTACACATGGAAGATAGTAGGTGATGGCGGGAGGCAGAAGTAGCTGCTTAAAATGGGTCTGATAAGTGAGCAAGGTGGTGTGCAGGCACATAAGACAAGGATGCTGGGCAGTTGGAAGCAGGAGGGAGAGAGGGGATACTAGTCCAGATTATGTATGTGGACAGTAGGCTGAGCTGAAACCAGGCTTTCAACTGTTTTCATTTCCATTTCACTTCTAATCCTTGATGGTTAAGCAATATGTTATGGCTTTCTGATTTTAAGCCCCATTGTGAAAACAGAACGAATGTAAAAAAAGACTGGCTGTATTTGGTTGTTGGTTCAAATCTTTCTTGATAAATTATAAAACAACAAGAATTCTGATTGTAATCTGACAAAACAAGCCTTGTCTGAAGAATAGAAATGCGCAGATTTAAATGCAAAACTTCACTGCCCAGAGTGAGAGAAAGGGAAGTTCCAAGAAGCTTCTTCCCCTCTGCCATACGATTCCTAAACGGACATTGAACCCATGAACACTACCTCATTATTTTCAGTATTTCTGTTATTGTATTATCTTTAATTTAACTATTTTATATATATACTTACTGTAACTGATTTAAGTTATTTTTTACACTATCATATATTGCATTGTACTGCTGCCGTTAACAAAATTTCACAACATATAGCCATATAACAATTACAGTACAGTAACAGGCCATCTCAGCCCTTCTAGTCCATGCTGAACGCTTACTCTCATATCACCAACATGTCCGGTGATACTAAACCTGATTCTGATTCTGAGATTATCAAATAAATACAGTATTAGCAGCAATATTTTAAGAATAGGAGATCTTAATAAAAATAGATCAACTAACTTAGAACCATAGGACCATAGAACACTACAGCACAGTACAGGCCCTTCAGCCCTTCATGTTGTGCTGTCCCATATAATCCTTAAAAAAAAGTACTAAACCCACACTACCCCATAACCCTCCATTTTTCTTTCATCCATGTGCCTGTCCAAGAGGGTCTTAAATACCCCTAATGTTTTAGCCTCCACCACCATCCCTGGCAAGTCATTCCAGGCGCTCAAAGCCCTGTGTGTTAAAAAAACTTATCCCTGATGTCTCCCCTAAACTTCCCTCCCTTAATTTTGTACATATGCCCTCTGGTGTTTGCTGTTGGTGCCCTGGGAAACAGGTACTGACTATCCACCCTATCTATGCCTCTCATAATCTTGTAGACCTCTATCAAGTCCCCTCTCATTCTTCTACGCTCCAAAGAGAAAAGTCCCAGCTTTGCTAACCTTGCTTCATATGACTTGTTCTCCAAATCGGGCAACATCCTGGTAAATCTCCTCTGCACCCTCTCCATAGCTTCCATATCCTTCCTATAAATGAGGTGACCAGAATTGAACACAATACTCTAAGTGCGGTCTCACCAGAGATTTGTAGAGTTGCAACATGACCTCTCTACTCTTGAACTCAATCCCCCTGTTAATGAAGCCTAGCATCTCATAGGCCGCCTTAACTACCCTATCAACCTGTGCAGCGACCTTGAAGGATGTATGCATTTGAACCCCAAGGTCCCTTTGTTCATCCACACTCTTAAGTAACCAACCATTAACACTGTACTCAGTCTTCTGGTTTGTCCTTCCAAAATGCATCACCTCACACTTATCCGGATTGAACTCCATCTGCCATTTTTCTGCCCAACTCTGCAGCCTGTCTATATCCTCTTGTAACCTTCGACAACCTACAGCTCCATTCACAACTCCTCCAATCTTCCATGTCATCTGCAAACTTACTCACCCATCCTTCCGCCTCTACATCCAGGTCACTTATAAAAATCACAAATAGCAGGGGTCCCAGGACAGATCCCTGCGGCACTCCACTAGTCACCGACCTCCAGGCAGAATACTTTCCTTCCACAACTACCCTCTGCTTTCTGCCTTTAAGTCAATTTTTTATCCAAACAGCCAAGGTTCCACTTATCCCATGCTTCATGACTTTTTGGATGAGTCTCTCATGAGGGACCTTGTCAAATGCTTTGCTAAAGCCCATGTGGACCACATCCACTACCCTACTCTCATCAATTTCTTTTGTTACCTCTTCAAAAATCTCAATCAGGCTCGTGAGGCATGATCTTCCCTTCACAAAGCCATGTTGACTATCCATGAGTAGACTGTACTTCTCCAAATGCTCGTAGATCCTATCCTTAAGAATCCTTTCCAGTAGTTTGCAGACCACCGACGTAAGATTCATCGGTCTATAGTTCCCAGGTTTCTCCCTATTACCTTTTTTAAACAAGGGAACCACATTTGCCATTCTTCAGTCCTCTGGCACTTCCCCTGCAGACAAAGAGGATTCAAAGATCATGGCTAATGCTCTCAATTCCCACAACAACCTGAGGTGTATCATATCCAGCCCTGGGGATTTAGCAATCTTGATGTTTTTAAGAAGATCCAGCACTTCTTCTTCCTTAATCTTGGATTCTTCTTTCTTAAACTTGGATACATACAAATAAATACTCTTTACTCATTCAAGCTCAGTTTTGTCTCTGATCAGGGAAAGGTCATTTGGTACAATTCGTTCAACACCTCCACCCACTACTTCCACCACTACTTTATTCTTTCCTGCCTAGTGTCACTTTATGGACATACAATCATTCTATGTATATAGCTATCTTATGTATTTATAGTTATTGTGTTTATTATTATTGTGTTATTTATCTTAAGTTTTTTTGTGCTGCATCAGATCCAGAGTAACAATTATTTTGTTCTCATTTACACTTGCGTACTGGAAATGACATTAAACAATCTTATATCCAATTCAGACCATAGCCTGACAAATAATTTCTTTGTTATATTCCTTAAAGGCATTCTTAAACAACCCAATGTCTCTTTTATTAAAATCAAACTCTCAACTCTTGATTTTTTAAAAAATCTCTTAACGTTGGTTCTTCACCACCATTAATAATGAATTGGTCCTATCCAAATACTAAAATTAGGATAGCTTATTCTTCTGAAACTAGAAAAACAGCAGTTTGCACTTTGGTTGTAGAGAATATTCTTGAGGAAGAGAAACCCAGATTTGTAATTCATATATTAAAAAAACCTGACTCAATTAAATCCAATATATCCAGCAAAATAATAATTGAAGTTATAAAGATAGATTCTCTGGAAATTCAAAACAACCTACACAAAGTGTTGGAGGAACTCAGTCGGTTAGGCAGCCTCTATGAAATGGAATAAATTGTCCATGTTTCAGGCTGAGCCCCTTCATTGGGATGTTAATTAATTAATTATTGATTTTTACATAGAACATCTACAGTATATTACAGGCCCTTCGGCCCATAATGTTGTGCCAACCATGTAACTACACTAGAAACTGCCTAGAATTTCCCTAGCACATAGCCCTCTATTTTTCTAAGCTCCATGTACCCATCTAAGAGGCCCTTAAAAGACCCTATTGTATCCGTTTTCACCACCACCACTGGTAGTGCATTCCACGCACCCACCACTCTCCACGTGAGAAACTTACCCCTGACATCCCCTCGGTACCTATTACAAAGCACCTTAAAACTATGCCCCCTTATGTTAGCCATTTTAGCCTTGGAAAAAAGCCTCTGGCTATCCAACATGGTCAATGCCTCTCATCACCTTATACACCTCTATCAGGTCACCCCTCATCTTCCATCACTCCAAGGAGAATAGATTATTAATTCTCCAGTTTGTTGGTGGATGATTGTTTAATGGATCTTACAGTTGTGTCAACATAAAATGAAACTGCTCTTTCGAGAAGCAAGGAGCGGGAGAAAGGAGAAGGTAAAATCTGTTAAAGGCAAACTGCTGGAATCAATCATGCAGTACTGGAGAAGTAATCACAATGTCAGATAATAATACAAAAAAATATTTTGGGTGAACCAACAGAAAACCTTTTACCCTTTATAATGTCTATAATATAATTTCAAATTCCCATCATGTTTAAATCTTTTGGTGAGGTTGTCCCTATCTCTGGAACTTCCCTGATTCTCAGAGCTGTATATTCATCCTGTTCTGGCTTCATATACACCCCAGTTTCCTTCAACTAACTATTATCTGTTATCAAACAGCTTGGCCTGGCTAACCTTCCACACTCTTAATAATAATTTGGTTGGGAAGTTGTTGTAATCGATGGTTAGGGATGAGATTACGGAGTACCTGGAGGCACATGACAAGATAGGCCAAAGCCACCATGGTTTCCTAAAAGGAAAATCCTGTCTGACAAACCTACTGCAACTTCTTGAGGAAATTACAAGCAGAGTTAACAAAGGAGATGCAGTAGACGTGGATTTTCAGAAGGCCTTTGACAAGGTGCCGCACATGAGACTGCTTAGTAAGTTAAGAGCCCATGGAATTACAGGGGAGTTGCTAGCGTGGGTGGAGCATTGGCTGGTCAGCAGAAAACAGAGAGTGGGAATAAAGGGATCCTATTCTGGCTGGCTGTCGGTTACCAGTGGAGTTCCACAGGGGTCGGTGTTGGGACCACTGCTTTTTACAATGTATGTCAATGATTTGGACTAAATTTGTGGCTAAATTTGCTGATGATACAAAGATGGGTGAAGGAGTGGGTAGCATTGAGGAAACAGAGAACCTGCAGAGAGACTTAGATAGTTTAGGGGAAAGGGCAAAGAAGTGACAAATGAAATACAATGTTGGAAAGTGTATGGTCATGCACTTTGGTGGAAGAAATAAACGGGCAGACTATTATTTAGATGGGGAGAGAATTCAAAATGCAGAGATGGAAAGGAACTTGGAAGTCCTTGTGGAGGACACCCTAAAGGTTAACCTCCAGGTTGAGTTGGTGATGAAGAAGCCAAATGCAATGTTGGCATTCATTTCTAGAGGATTAGAATATAAGAGCAGGGATGTGATTTTGAGGCTCTATAAGGCACTCATGAGACCACACGAGTATTGCGTGCAGTTTTCGGTTCCTTATTTTAGAAGGGATATACTGAAATTGGAGAGTTCAGAAAAGATTCATGAGAATGATTCCAGGAATGAAAGGGTTGCTATATGAGGAATGTCTGGCAGCTCTTGGGCTGTATTCCCAGGAGTTCAGGAGAATGAGGGGGAATCTCATAGAAACATTCCGAATGTTAAAAGACATGAACAGAATAGATATAGTAAAGTTATTTCCCATGGTAGGGGAGTCCAGGACAAGAGGGCACAACTTCAGGATTGAAGGACGTCCATTTAGAACAGCGATGTGGAGAAATTACTTTAATCAGAGGGTGGCAAATCTGTGGAATTTGTTGTCAAGAGCAGCTGTGGAGGCCAAGTCATTGGGTGCATTTAAGGCAGAGATACATAGGTTCTTGATTAGCCAGGGCATCAAAGGGTATGGGGTGAAAGCAGGGGAGTGGGGATGACTGGAAGAATTGGATCAGCCCATGATTCAATGGCAGAGCAAACTCAATGGGCTGAATGGCCTTCTTCTGCTCTGATATATTATAGTCTTATAACTGTTTTAGATAAGAAATGCAAGGGGATGTAGGAGGTTTGGGTTCATTCATTGCTTCAACATCTCCTATCTTCAACCTGTTGCACATGTTAGTAACTGAGCTGAACTGAACTGACTCCATTTAGGGAGAAACAAACATTGGTCAGGATCTAGATTTGGGCAAGATGTAAAGGCAGAGGCAAACGTATGGTAGTTCAAATTGGACCCCAACTTTCAATTAACAGAATACAGTCTAGGTTCAGATCAGAACAATGTGTCCATCAAGCCATCTCTCTCGATCCTAATGGAAATTCCTTTCTTCCAACTCTTCTCACACCACATTCCACTCACTGACTTTCGCTCCCTCCATTTCCACCTTTGAGAAATATGAGCAATTTTGCATATATTTTGGGTGCCCTAGTGCAAGGGTGTTTCTTCATTTATTGCAAATTTATTTTCTAAGATTAAGGATCCCCAACTAACACCCACAGCATTGCAAAATGCAAAGTTTACAATAGTGGGAGTCACAATCGCTGTTTGATCTATTATCACTAATGTAGGTTATGAAATTTGTTGGGTGGCAGCAGCGTAATAAAGATCACTATAAGGCAGGGATTCCCCACCTTTTTTATGCCATGGAGCCTTTCACATTAACCAAGGGTTCCATGCACCTCAGGTTGGAAATCCCTGCTCTAGGGCAATAAGAAATATAAAAATAAATAAGTAGTGCAAAAAGGGAGCAAAATAGTGAGGTAGTGCTCATGGGTTCATGAACTGTTCAGCAACTGATAGCAGATTACAACTGAACATTTAACTTTTCAACCTCAGTGATCTGACAGCGATCGACTCCCAAAACAACAAGGTATGAATGCAAGTGAACAGGGGGAGAAGGATAAAAACAGAAAATGCTGGCAGAACTCAGCAGGCCAGACAGCATCTATGGGAGGAGGTAGTGTCGATGTTTCGGGTTGAAACCCTTCCTCAGGAGTGAAGTAACATGGGATGGTCGAGGGGGGATAAGAAGTGGGGGGAGTGATGAAGCAGAGGGCTGGGAAGTGAAGGTATGAATGCAAGTGAACAGGAGGAGAAGGATGTCATCTGGTTCTTTAAATCTAGCCTGCCATTCAATATGATCATGCCTGATCTGCTTCTACTGTGCAAGTTCATGTTTCCCCAAACTTTCCAATCCATCTGCCTCCTCAAACCTCTGCAATAGAGTATTTCAGAGTTTTACCACCTACGCAATTCAGTTTTAAAAATCTGCCCCCTTATCTTGCAACTATGATCCTTTGTTTTGAGCTTCTCCAACTAGTGGAACCATCTATTCTGTCATGCTTCTGAGAATCCTATGTTTCTAAAAGATCACCCCTCATTCTTATAAGCTGCAAAGAATTCAGATCCAATTTTTGTCTATTTGTAATAGGACAATCCTCACCCAAAATTACTTCATAACCACAAAAGATTTTGCAGATGCTGGAAATCCAGAGCAACACACACAAAATGCTGAAGGAACTCAGCAGGTCAGGCAGCATCTATAGTAAAGAGTAAACAGTTGACACTTCATACCAAGACCTTCATCAGGACTTTATTCCTCTCTATAAAGCTTTGCTGAGTTTCTCTAGCAGAATCTCACAGATTTTTTTCTCATCTACCTCCAATGCTGATAAATTCTCTTTTTAAATAAAGGGATCTTTCAGAAATAAGGGAACCAAAACTGTACCCCAGGTATGGTCTCACCAGTGTCCTGTATAACTGCTGCAGTGTGTTTCTGTTTTTAAACTCCAACATCCTTGCAACAAAAGCTGAACTGCCAGCTTGCGGACTGTCCGTGTGAGGGGGAGGGCTGAGGCTTTTTGCTTGGTGTGTTCTGCATTGTTCTGCAGAATATTGTGGGCATGATATGTTGGCACTGGAATGTGTGGTGACACTTGAAGACTGCCCCAGCACATCCCTAGGTTGTGTTGTTGTCCCTGCAAATGGCACATTTCAGTGGATGGACTGATGTATATATGATAAACAAATGGATCTGAATCTGAATTTGCCTCCTTAATTACTTCAAAATTCAAAAGTAAATTATCAAAATACATTGTGTCACTAAATACTGTCCTGCGCTTCCTTCTCTTGTGGGAATTCAGAGTAATTGAAAAGAAAACAATAGAATCAATGAAAGACTGATCACAACAGGGCAGACAATTAACCCATGTGCAAAAGGCAACAAACTGTGCAAAGGCAAAAAGGAAAAAAAATCAAGCAAAATATTAAAAAATAAATATTGAGAACATGAGTTGACGAGTTCTGCAAACCTGCGACTAACTTTTTATGCATCATGCACAAAACGTATACAATAGATCCCTTTCAGTCCATTCACTTGCAAACTCTTGTCAATTTGTATATGAGTCTGAAATTTGATTACTCCTACTTACAGTAAATGCAATAACCTCATACTTTTCTACTTCAAACTGTATTTGCCAAATTTTCACCCACTCACTAAACCTTTCTGGATCCTGTTGCAGAATTTAATACTTTCAATGAGCTGTGTCATCCCACCTATCTTAATGTCAGTAAGGAACAGAAACAGAAACACAGAAAACCGACAGCACAATACAGGCCCATCGCCCCTCAATGCTCTGCTGAATGTGTACTTACTTTAGAAATTACCCAGGGTTACCCGGAGCCTCTATTTTTCTAAGCTCCATGTACCTGTCCAGGAGTCTCTTAAAAGACCCTATCGTATCCACCTCCACCTCTGCCATCGGCAGCCCATCCCACGCACTCACCACTCTCTGCTTAAAAAACTTACCCCTGACATCTCCTCTGTACCTACTCCCCAGCACCTTAAACCTGTGTCCTCTCATGTTAGCCATCTTAGCCCTGGGAAAAAGCCTCTGACTATCTACATGATCAATGCCTCTCATCATTTTATACACCTCTATCAGGTCACCTCTCATCCTCCATCGCTCCAAGGAGAAAAGGCCAAGTTCACTCAACCTATTCTCATAAGATACTCTCCCAATCCAGGCAACATCCTTGTCAATCTCCGCTGTACCCTTTCTATAGTTTTCATGTGCTTCCTATAGTGAGGTGACCAGAACTGAGCACAGTACTCCAAGGGGGTCTGACTAGGGTCCTACATAGCTGTAACATTACCTCTCGGCTCTGGAATTCAATCCCATGGTTGATGAAGGCCAATACACCGTATGCCTTCTTAACCACACAGTCAACCTGCGCAGCTTTGAGTGCCCTATGGACATGGACCCCAAGATCCCTCTGATCCTCCACACTGCCAAGAGTCTTACCATTAATACTATATTCTGCCATCATATCTGACCTACTAAAATGAACCACCTCACACTTATCTGGGTTGAAATCCATCAGCCACTTCTCAGCCCAGTTTTGCATCCTATCAATATCCCACTGTAACCTCTGACAGCCCTCCACACTATCCACAACACTCCCAACCTTTGTGTCATCAGCAAATTTACTAACCCATCCCTCCACTTCTTCATCCAGGTCATTATTAAAAATCACAAAGAAGGGGTCCCAGAACAGATCCCTGAGGTACACCACTGGTCACTGACTTCCATGCAGAATATGACCCATCTACAACCACTCTTTGCCTTCTGTGGGCAAGACAGTTCTGGATCACAAAGCATGGAACCCTTGGATCCCATGCTTCCTTACTTTCTCAATAAGCCTCGCATGGGGTACCTTATCAAAAGCCTTGCTGAAATCCATATACACTACATCCACTGCTCTTCCTCCATCAATGTGCTTAGTCACATCCTCAAAAAATTCAATCAGGCTCGTAAGGCACGACCTGCTTTTGACAAAGCCATGCTGACTATTCCAAATCATATTAAGCCTACCCAAATGTTCATAATTCTTGCCTCTCAGGATCTTCTCCATCAAAATACCAACCACTGAAGTAAGACTCACTGGTCTATAATTTTGTGGGCAATCTCTACTCCCTTTCTGCAACCCTCCAACCCTTCAGAACCTCTCCTGTCCCCATTGATGATGCAAAGATCATTGCCAGAGGCTCAGCAATCTCCTCTGGATAGTTGACACAAAGCCCTCTCCTCTAAGTCATTAATACCCGTAATTGAAAACCAAAAATATGATCCTTGGGATCCAGTTTAAGATGGTCCTAATGAGGGGGGAGACAGCTTCATAAAGCAAGAAGTACAACTAAATACTTTATTAATGACACTTTTCTGTGGAAAATTGTGGTAAACCATTACTACAAGGCGAGGCTGATTCAAGGGTCGAGGCATGTATGTGCGATGCAAAGTTGGAGTCAGAGACAGAGTTGGAGCAAGTGTGGCGTGGGGGGAAGAGTTTCGGAGCTTGTCCACCTAAACTGGGAGCAAGGTTATATTGATCTAAGCCAGGCTGATTGGAAAGGTTGGGTATGGGCCAGAACATGGCAGTGGGGTCCAGGCACAGAACTTATCGATGCAGTGGGGCCCAGGTCCTAGTGTGGGGGATGACCTGGTATTTGGACAATTTAAAAACTGGGGCAGATAGACTGAAAAGGCAGGGTGTTGGGACCAGAGGCAAGGGTCCAGTTGGTTCTACTGACTACTCCGTGACATTTACTCCGCTCTCCCCAGCACTGAGGCTGAGGCTGTGTCCTGCTCCGGCTGCTCCAAGCTTCATGTGTGTGAACTTTGTGATGATTTGTCCCACTGTGTGATGACCTGAGGCTGAGGCTGTGGGCCTGCTCCGACTGCTCCAAGCTTCATGTTTTTACGCCTGCCCCCCCCCCCCCCTTTCTGAGGATCGCAAGATCGCTATTAAGTCAGGGCAGGAGACCCAGGAAATGAGAGAGAGACGTTTGGAATGTCCTGGCCCTCAGCAATACAAAACTACGGGAAACGGCCATTGTCTCTTGGAGACGGAATTGTGTATTCAGTACTGTGCTTCGTGGAAGCCCTCAGGCAACGTGGGCTGGTTGGGGGATGGCATCATTCCACCCTGAGTGACATCTGAGACCCCGTGAGTGGGGATAAAAGAGGGTCTGGGGAACGGCCCCTTCAGCCGCACCAGGAGAAACGCTAGAAATCCCTTGACAGCGTAATAGCGACAGCCGGTGGGACTCGCGTGCGTCCTTTTCCTTGGCCTAGGAATTGGCGGGCTTCCACGGAACAGTTTAGCTAAAGGACCGACTACAAAAGCGGAACTCTCGAAGGATCGACATCGTAAAAAGGAAAAGCTGGCAAGTTTAAACATCTGTCTCTCTCCAACCAAAAGCTGCAGCTTGAATGAACTAAAGTGACTTTTATATTTCCATCAGACAATACATTATCCCCTAGACAACGATAGAGCTATTTCTTATTGATTATTATTATTATACCCACGCTTTTAGATTTAGTATTGACGACGTATATTATCTGTATGTTTGCATTGATATTATTTTGTGTATTTTTACCAATAAATACTGCTAAAAATAGTACCATCAGACTTCAACGGACCGCTCTATCCTTGCTGGTAAGTGACCCAGTTACAGGGTACATAACAATTGGGGTTCTCGTCTCGGGATTTGACACCAAATTGGGAGGCCAGTGAATCGGGCTTGTAAGTCCAAACTTGGATCTGGTTACGCGGGTAGCCAGACGGGAAATCAGCAAAGATGGACGTGGGTGAATTTATAGAAAACCCGACTCTGGAGGCGCTAGAGGCGGCCACCAAATCGGACTTGATAAATTTGGCGAAGGGGTTAGGTTGTCAATGAAAAAGTGGGAGGTGCGAAGGGCCATAACTCAGTATTATATTGGGAAGAATGTGTTTGCAGCTGAGGTATTGGAAAATATCCCTGAAAAGGTACCAGCTAGTGGGACGGCTCAGTTAGAGTTGGAGAAATTAAGGTTGGATCATGCAATTAAGTTAAAGCAGCTGGAAGCAGCTGAGAAGGAGGAAGAAAGGGCCGAGAGAGAAAGAGAGCATGAGCTCTAGCTAAAGGAGTTGGAGGTGAAAAGGGAGCAGGACAGGGCTGAGGAACAAAGGGAACATGAAATTCAGTTAAAACAGCTGGAAGCAGCCAAGAAGGAGAGAGGGCCGAGAAAGAGAGGGAGAGAGCTGAGAAAGAAAAGGAAAAAGCCGAGAAGGAGAAGGAGGCAGAGAAACAGAGGAAACATGACTTGGAGATGGAGAAGTTAAGGCAAGAGCGAAGAGATCCAGGGTCAGACCGAGAGGAGCGGTTTGATGTTGGTCGGGAGTTTAGGTTGGTACCTCCGTTCAAAGAGATGGATGTTGATAGTTATTTCTTGCTTTTTGAGAAGGTGGCAGTGAATCAGAAGTGGCCCAGAGATCAGTGGGTGGTGCTGTTACAAAGTGTGTTAAAAGGGAAGGCACAACGAGCATATACGGCATTGTCCATGGAGGAGGAAGAGGTGGAGAGTTATGACAAAGTAAAAGCGGCCATTCTCCGGAGTTATGAATTAGTACCTGAAGTGTATAGACAAAAGTTCAGAAATTTAAAGAAAGGGTGGAAACAGACATATACTGAGTTTGCCTATGAGAAGGGTGTGCTCTTGGACCGTTGGTGCACAGCAGAGGTAGTGGGGGAGGATTTTTGGTGTCTTAGGGAGTTAATTCTCATTGAGGAATTTAAAGGTTGTGTTTCGGAGGATATCCGAATGTATTTGAATGAGAAGCCGAGTAAGTCCATCTCAGAATTTGCTAGGTTCACAGATGAATATGCCCTAACCCACAAGACAAAGTTTTCCTCGAATAAAGGTTCCCAGAGAGACCATGGGAATGATAGAGAAAGCCCGCCGGCTGAGGCAGAGGTCCCGCCGGGTGTTAGTGGTAAGATTGGGGAGGAGAAGCAAGACGGCCAGAGATTTCCGGGCTTGACCTGTTTTAATTGTGGAAAGGAGGGACATATTGCATCTAGGTGCTTTGCTCCGAGGAAGGAGACAGGAAAAGGGAAAGCAGCAGTCCCTATCGGGTGTGCCGTGGTAATCAGTAAATCGACAAGAGATCCCCGGGTAGACAGAGTACGAGAAGGGTCTGAGACTTGTATGTCAAACGGAACCGTGTCTGTGAGGGAGGGAGACACACCAGTTCCCGTGCGGATCTGGAGAGACACGGGCGCTGAACTGTCATTGATTAGCAGTAAGGTACTGGATTTTGGTCACAAGACAGGAATGGTAGCTGTGAAAGGAATAGGAAAAGGGACAGAAATGTCCTTGCATAGGATCATTATGAATTGTGAGCTAGTATCTGGACCAGTTGAAATGGGGGTGCGATCATTATTCCTGAGAACTGACGCTGACGTCCTTCTGGGTAATGATTTAGCCGGTGGTAAGGTTTGGTCAGCAATGACGCTGACGAGACAGCCGGTGGAGGTCCCGCCCCTAGAATCCAAGATCTATTCCGCATGCGTGGTCACCCGACAGAGATCACGAGACAGAGAGCAGTTTAAATCAGGCCAGTATCGATTTGGCCGAGACGTTTTTACCGACCCTGTACCACGAGGCTTTAGAGGGTGGTAAAACGAAGAGTAGTAAAGTGAAAGAGAGTAAGGGAGAGGAGGTAGACCTGCCCTTAGCGAGGAGAAAAGTTCTAGAGGCACGAAATAAAGATGAGAAACAGATAGAGCTGTTAAAAGGTCCAGAGTTGGACATGGATGATCTGTCTGTTTTGGCAGAACTGTTTGAAGAAGTGGAAAATTCTAAAGGTGTCCCCGATAATGAAATGAGGGCAGTCCTAGATGAAAAGGGTGCCCTTACCTTGAAGAAGTCTGCTGGGTTGGCAGATGAGGTTGTTTCAGCCCGCGGGGTTGAGTTTACTCCGGAAGGGAGTTGCCCAGAGAGTAGCTGGGAGAATCAGGGGAATTTAGAATTTGGACCGGGTGCAGGTATCGAAAGCCTGGAAGAGGCAAATGTCCCGTTTGAGTGTGTCCAGGATGTGGATGCACGTGGTACTGAACCTAGTAATGGAGCTCAGAAAAAGTCTGAGGTATTTGATTCAGTTGAAAAGGAATGCAGTCCTTGTGGGTCAGATGGATTTGGTTCAGTGA